>NC_073313.1:311616856-311781856 GCF_027595985.1 Sorex araneus | reverse complement strand
ACCAGTGTACACTCCCCACCACCAGAGTCCGTCCCCCGCCCGTGCACCGACTCCCCGCCTTGGGTGTCGCTCTGACCCGCACTGGTATGATGTGGGCTGTGGACAGAATGAGAGAGGAAAGACTGACGCATGCACCAAAAAGCGGGGGAGGGGGGTGCCGCAGCCAAGGCGGCACGTGTCCTCTGCGCCTGTGTCCGCAGCTGCCTGCCCGGGCCTTGGCTCAGCTTCCTCGCCACCCCCCCACCCGTTCAATACCGCCCCTGTGGCGGGGGGACCCGGACGAGGCCCGGTGCACGCGCAGGCCCCCGGCAGCCTAGCGCAGCTGTGCCGCGGTGGCGCGCGCCTCTCTGACGTTCTGGGGGTCAAGGACCCGGTTCTCTGCATCCTGAAGCTCAGCGGCAAAATGGATGCGGAAACGCTCTTTGTCATTTCCCATGGCGTGAAGACCTGCGCTTCGGCAATGTGGACCAAGTGGGGCTTAGCCTAGCCAGAGAGGGTGAATTCGGGTTCGAAATTCCTGCTGTCGATGCGGAAAAGTTTATGTGTCCACAAGAAATTGTAGATTACATTGCAGACAAGAATGACGTGTATGAATGAAATGTCAGGTCCTTTTCCTCACTGAGAAGATAGGAAGGAAGGAAGGAAGGAAGGAAGGAAGGAAGGAAGGAAGGAAGGAAGGAAGGAAGGAAGGAAGGAAGGAAGGAAGGAAGGAAGGAAGGAAGGAAGGAAGGAAGGAAGGAAGGAAGGAAGGAAGGAAGGAAGGAAGGAAGGAAGGAAGGAAGGAAGGAAGAAGAAAAAAGAGCTAGGGAATGCTTTCTGGTGATCCAGAACAGGTTCATGGAGAAACACCAACCTACCATAAAGCACTCACTTTCTCTCTTCATCCCAAGCTAGGCATCTCCCTGAACTCTCCTGCCCCATCAAGGAAGGAAAAGTTAGGTCATTACTGAAAGAAAATTGACAGAACTGAAAGGAACAAGAGAACCTGAATGAACTATTGGAGTTGCTTACGTGGGATGTCGTGATCTCAGATGCTTCTCCCTTTTCATCATCTGGTGCCACTACAAATTATTGATCCACATTATATTATATATTTTTGGGTCAAAACCCAGCGATGCACAGGAGTAATATTCCTGGCTCTGCACTCAGGAATTATTCCTGGCGGTGCTCGGGGGACCATATGGAATGCTGGGATTCGAACCAGGGTCGGCCACAGCCCTACCCGCTGTGCTATCGCTCCAGCCCCATCCACATCATATTTTTATATGTCAGGAGCATTACGATCTTGATGCCTTTGATACTACTGTGTTCCAAGGAGTATCCTCAGTAGTTTAGAGGTGTCATCTCAAGAATACTCCCAACAATTGGCAAAGTATATTGTTAGTCCATTTCCCATAGGGTCAGCCTTGGGGAGAGTTCGTGGTTACTAGACTTCATGGAGGCTCACATCCACACCTGACTCCAGAGAGCTGCACTGCTATAGACAACTACACTTTCTAGAATTTTCTCTCTGCTATTTAACAAAATAATCTATTAAAATGATTATTTTGTCTTCTGCTTTTTAGGAGACATTTTCCTAGAAGGTTTCATGAAAACTTAACTTTTTGAGATTATCTTTGGATATCAACCCTATGGGATGACAGTGATACAGTGATCCTTTGATAAAAGTTTAAAGAAGTCCATTTGTAATTAAGTCCACCATTGCAGTCCTCTTTCCTCTGCTTCTATAATAATCCTTTCCCTTGGTAGTCTATAAATCTCAGCTTAATGAATTTTTTCTTAAAGGAGAATGTGTGGTCTGGGGACATTTTTACTTTTGAATAGATAATACAGTCAATTGCTTAAAATTCCAAATAAGCAGAGTGTACTGGAAAAATTCATCTCCCTTCTTCTGATTCCTGGCCACCAGATTGCCCAAAGAAAACCACCACTATAAGTAAATATTGTCTTCCTCTCTTTGTTTTAGTAACACAAATGTTTGATTACTGTCTACAAAGTGCTCTCTACTTTTCTTTCAGTGCTTGGAGATAAGATACCTCATTCTTTTTTAACAGCGGCATATAGTTGTAATTCTAAAATATATGATAAGGTCTTTGATCTAGGTTGTGACAATACACATGGAGCAAGTCCAATTTTTTGCTTTTGCTAAAAATTCTACTTTTTGAGTAGAATTGTGAACTTTCTTATAGGTCTATCAACTTAATATAGGATCATGCCTGTAAGGGGGAAATGTTGAGTTAAGGGCAGATGGTATTTGTAAAATTGTCATTGTCAAATTCTTCAGGCATTACAAAAGGAGAATATAATAAACTTCCACATACCAGTCAACCCACTTCAATGGTTGCTATTAATCCATGACTTAGTTCACATAGAATTTGTCCTTTCCCACACCACAAATTGTTTTGAAACCACCCCAGAAATTATATTAATTCATTGGTAGATATTTTGGAGCTATTCAGAAAAATCAGTGTTTTGGAAGTGTGTGTCTGCCTGTGTGGGAAGGGAAGGAAGATTTCATTACCAACGCTAAATAAATTAATGACGCATGAAGGTTGTAAAGTCATGCTTGTGTCATATGCCCCAGACCTAATCTTATCTTTTAATAGTTTGTACTTTGACTCGGGTAGGGCGCTTATCTTGCACAAAGCTGACCCGGGTTCGATTCCTCTGCCCCTCTCAGAGAGCCCAACAAGCTACCAAGAGTATCTTGCCCGCACAGCCGAGCCTGGCAAGCTACCCGAGGCATATTCGATATGCCAAAAACAGTAACAAGTCTCACAATGGAGATGTTACTGGTGCCCGCTCGAGCAAATCGATGAGCAACAAATGGGATGACAGTGACAGTGACTTTAACTGGGACTCAATTTACATTCATTCATTGCTCTTGGATTTAGTTTTCTGGGTTTGTTTGTTTGTTTGTTTTTTATCTCTTGGTTTGCACCTTTATTTATTTATGCATTTACTATCCTAAGTAGTCAAATTTGGGGCTAGAGAGAAAGCTAGTAGGGGGGGACGGGGGGGGGGATGGGGTATGGCATTTGTCTTGCCTGATGTCAACCCTGTTCTATCCCCAGCATTCCTCCCCTGAGCCTTTGGGGTAGGGAGGGGGGAAGGGGCTAGAGCCCTGGAGGCCCAGAGGGGAGAAAGCACTGCAGGGGAGCCAGTAATCCCCAGCATGAGTACTGCAGACTCAGAGCAACCCTATCTGCCTCCTCTGGGCCCCACCTGGCTCCAGGGCCTGGGGCTGTTAAACCCAAAATATTACTGGGTGTCTCGTAGTAAGGAAGAGGGACCACTGTTGTGATGCAAAAGCAACGGATTTTATTGCTAGCTGGAGCTAGGGTCCAAGTCCACACTGACAGAGACACAGCAGCTTCCAAGACAAAGACCCTGTCTCTAGTTTTAGAGGGCATGATGCAGCATGTGGTGACATAAGCTACACTCATTCTTTGTGTTAACATGGCACATGGTGATTGATTGAGCCCATTTACTGAGCCCAAGGACTTTTCAGGTGGGGTCACGTTGACTGGTTAGGAATTGTTTGATTTCTTGGAAACGAAAACTGTTTCAGTTCCAAGAACTGAAACCAAGGCCTCGCTGAGTTTTCTTATTTTTGCATTGAATTTTGCGTTGAATGGCATTGCCAATTGCTTATGGTGTGGCTCATTTCTTCAGGGCCTCCTAAAAGACCCTGGGAGCATGGTCCTCACCCCTGTCCCCGATAAAAAATAAAAAAATAACTGGGCAGGTCTATTTCCAGAACTGGATCTTTCTGATCATATGCCCACAGTTCATTTCATGTTACTTGATCCTTCAGGTCTAATGGGGAAACACAAAACTTAATTGCATGATTTCTTTGAAATTAATATACACCGCATATTCAGCATCTGTGGGATACAGGTGAACCTAGCAAAAGTTGCTAGGTTCGTTTTATTAGATTTATTTATACATAGACCTAAATAACTCCAAAAACAAAAATGGAATTATAGGGGGGCTGGAGAAATAGTAACAGCAGGTAAGGAATGTATCTTGCAGGTGGTCTACTTGGCTTCCATCTCTGGCACCCCATGAGGTCCCCCAAAATCCCAAAATCCCCTATCAGAAATGATCCGTGCCAGGAGTAAGCCCTGAGCACAACCAGGTATGACTCCCCTACCCCCCAAAAAACAATTAAAATAAATAAATTAGACAACTCAGTTCCAAAAAACCAAAAAGGAAGGGAAAAAAAGATAGCAGAAAAAAGACAAAGTAGAAACTAATGTTTCATGATATTCTCAATCTGTGTCCAGCCTGAGCACTTGCTTGCACTGGGTGCCAACAGGTGTTGGATCCCCGGCACCCATATGGTCCCCTGAGCTCTACCAGGAGTAACTCCTGAGTGCAGGGTCTGGAATAACCCCTGAGCATTACCCAGTGTGACTCCAAAAGCCAAAGAGATAAATAAATGAATCTGTGTTCTCAAAAGCTTTAGACTAATACTTTGAGAATGACTAAGAAAGCATTCTGTGGTTTCTAGCTACCCCCAACAAATAGAGGCAACTATTAGAGGTGAAAGGCTTCTAGAGAGACGCACCTGGCTCTGACTGTCACGGCCCAGGCCTCTCTACACAGTGGCGGGGACTCAGGTTTTTTTTTTTTGGTTTTTTTTTTTGTTGTTGTTTGTTTAATTTTATTGAATCACCGTGAGATAGTTACAGGCTTTCATGTTTGGGTTACAATCACACAATGATCAAACATCCATCCCTCCACCAGTGCACATTCCCCACCACCAATATCCCGGGTGTACTCCCCCTTTCCCACCCTCCCCCAGCCTCCATGGCAGACAATATTCCCCATACTCTCTCTCTACTTTTGGACATTATAACTTGCAACACAGACACTGAGAGGTCATCATGTTTGGACCGTTATCTACTTTTTGCATGCATCTCCCATCCCAACTGGTTCCTCCAGCCATCATTTTCTTAGTGATCCCTTCTCTATTCCATCTGCCTTCTCCCCTCCGCTCATGAAGCAGTCTTCCAGCTATGGGGCAATCCCCCTGGCCCTTGTCGGGGACTCAGGTTTGAACCCACTTTTGTTCCTGGGGAGGAAACCCGGGAGCTCTGTCCAGCCGTGGCCAGGTTCATTGACCTGCAGGCCTGCAGGGCTAACACCAAGCTGCTTCCAATCCTCTAAGGCACTCGCAGGTTTTGCCACCTGCCCGCTTCCAGTTCCCATCTCTGCGGGCCTGTGGTCCAGGTGTCGGTGGGAGGCTGAAGCGAAGCCATGACAGACGCCATTTTAAGATGAAACTCAGCAGGCCTAGGTTTTGGTGTCCCCTGTCAGAAAGTTCTGACTTCTCAGAAAACATGTCATCCTGGGCAGACAAACCACCCTGTGGCAACAGCCCATCAGAACAGGGGGCATGGGCAGTGGTGCCCAGCCAAGCAGAGAGGGCCCAGGGAGTGGAGTCACAGGACAAGATTGAGACTAAGAATTAATTGGAAACATAGTGTTGGTCCCTGGTCTTAGGGGACAGGACTGGGTCCAGAATTGGAAACATATTGCCAGGTTCCTAGAAAACATGCTGTTATGTAACCAAACCCTATACAAACTACTCTGAATTCAGACTTGGGGGTCTTTGTCAAGGCTCCCCTGTGTTGGATGAGACTCCGACCCTAGATTGAGCTAACCAAAAAGGGGGCTGGCATTTGCATCCTCGTGTCTGGTCTGGTCAATGCGTGAGCGAAACCCCCTTCTGGGACGTATCAGGGGGAGCAAAGCTTCCAGCGCTGGACGCCTGTAAGAGCTTTATGCGGGGGGCCTGGGGTGGGTGAGGGGTGCAGCTTTAAGTGTGGGTGGAGCACGCTCCCTCTTCTGTGTTCCTCGGGCCCATCGGGATAGCAGAACAGCGCTGTTCACTCATTCTTGCGTATTTCGGGTGCGGGGAGCCCCTCCTCTCTCTCCCAAGAAGCCCCCACACTGGCGCTAGCTGGCTGGTACCCTCTGATCCCGGCTTAGAGAGGGCGTCGGCGAGTCCCCCGTGCGTTCCCCAGGCTGCGGACCTCGCCAGCTCCTCGAAGCCAGCTCGGGGGCGGGCTTGGCGGCCCGTAAGCCCACTCCCCGTTCCCGCACGCCCTGAACCCAACGCCCCGCGACCTCCACTCAAAAAAATAAATAAACAAACTTCAGCCCTAACCCGGAAGAAGTCGGAAGGCCGCGAGGAGTCGGGGTTCCGAAGCTACCACCCCGCACCTTCGCTCGGATCCCGCGCCGCCGGCGCCTGGGAGAAGCGCGTTGCCTTATAAGGGCAAGTGACTCGGCGGGGGCGCTGCGGGGCGGGGTCTGGGGGCCAGCTCAGCAGCCCTCGCCGGCGTGCGGCAGTCGCCGGGCCAGCTCCGCGAGAGCTGTGCGTGCACACCAGCGAGAGCACCCCACCGCGCCCCGAGAGGCGGTGAGCGCGCCCCCATCCGCGCCCCGAGAGGCGGTGAGCGCGCCCCCATCCGCGCCCCGAGAGGCGGTGAGCGCGCCCCCATCCGCGTTCCAGAGACTGTGACCGCGCCTCCATCCGCGCCCCGAGACACGGTGAGCGCGCCCCCCATCCGTGCCCCGAGAACCGGAGAACGCGCCCCCATCCGGTCTCCGAGAGACGGTGAGCGCGCCCCCACCCGCGCCCCGAGAGACGGTGAGCGCGCCCCCCATCCGTGCCCCGAGAACCGGAGAACGCGCCCCCATCCGGTCTCCGAGAGACGGTGAGCGCGCCCCCATCCGCGCCCCGAGAGACTGAGACGGTGAGCGGGCTCCGATCCACTGCCCGAGAGACGGTGAGCGAGCGCGCCTCATCCCTACCCGGAGAGACGGTGAGCGCTTCCCCGTCTGCGGCTGGAGAGACCCCGAGCGCACCGTCATCCTGGCTCCGAGAGACGGTGAGCGCGCGGCGAGACTGGCCTCTCCTCTGCGGAGCCCGGGAGAAGGGAGAAGGAAGCCCAGGTGCCTGGGGGCACCCAGTACCCCACTACAGAGGGGGATCGCGCTGCGTCGGGACTTGGCGGGGAGGGAGGGAGCGCAGCGCCAACTCCAAGCGGGAACTGAGCTCCTTGCGGGCCAGGGTGCCGTCGCCTCCGCGGCCCCGCTGCGCCCCCTCGCCCGCCTCCACCCCACCCCCTCACCCCGCTTCCCCGATCCTATCGCGCACACACACCCGCGTCTGCGAGCCCTTCGCGCGCGCCACAACCTCCGAGGCTCCGCGCCCCCCGCTGCCCTGCTCCCTACCCAAGCCGGGAGCGGGCTCGTCCCCAGGGATTGGAGCTGGCGGTGCTTCGGGGTCCCCCTGTGGCCAGGCCAACAGGCCAACAGGCCAACTGGTCTTTGTGAACAGGCTCCTTTTGCGCGCAAGACCGGCTGATTCTTAGATCCCCGCGGCGGTGGCCTGCGCGCCGTCGTCGTCTCAGCGCACGTTTTGTTCGCGCCGCTCGGGGCATTCGGGTCTACAAGGTTGAGAGTGTCCTGGGGGGCGAAGCGGGGCGGGGGTCCCCTCCGCGCGCTGCTGCGAGGGTTTCAGCCGCGACCGATAGATAGTGCATCACCAGGCTTAATCGCCCCAAGCCAGGAGCAAAATTTCCCGCAGCCTTCGCCCTGACTCATTTTCAATAGGGTTTCCGTGGTGTTAACTTTGCCCTGTTTCGAAGTGCTCTTAAGGGGCTGCTGTTAGAAAGGCTCCACTAGGAAAACGAAGGCTTAACTAGGAAAGCAAGTATTGAGGGTTAGGTCCACTGGCAGTAAATCCCCACAGCCCATCCTCACGTAGAGCTGGGATAGACTAGAGCATATCTGGACAGGAACTGGGCCTCTGGCCCGCACCCCCGGGAGCCCTACAGCTTTGACCAACGTTCTTGATTGCTTGGTGCCTTGCTTTCCTCTGGGCTGGAAAGCGGGGTGTGGCTGGACTGTGCTTGCAGGATTGTCGCGAAACAGCTCATCATCTGCAGTGCGTATATCCCTGATAATACCCTCACCTTTCCAGACAAACAGAGCATAGAGATGTCACAATAACCATTACAGGCGGTTTCCCAGAGTCTTGAAAGAACTCTAAGAGCAGACACAGACATCCAGTTGCATAGCAAACACCATGCACTGTGCCCGGTGAAGCGGGGTTCTATTCCTGCCCTGCCCTGAGGCTTAGTTATCCAGAGGCAAGGAGTGTGTGTGTGTGTGGGGGGGGGTGTCCGGAGCTTGGCAGGACTGTTAGATAGTGGGTACTTCCGGTGTGGTTTTATTATGAGAATTTTATCAGTCATGTTTATCACATGAAATTATATTGTGAAGCTTCTTGCTCAAAATGATCCCCTGGAACAATATGCATGGGCTCAGAGCTCATTCTTTCTGGGGACCAAGTTGTCACTGTGACTGGGGGTTGGGGGTGGGGCCCCGGGGACCCGAAGGGGAGAGAAAGGCAAATGAATGGTCCTCTTGTCCTGATTTGTGGATTTCACTTTTAGCCCCTGTGAATGTCAATTGTATGTGACTGGACCATAAGGCATCCAGACATTTGTTTCATGTTTCTGGGTGTATCTGTGAAGCTGTTTCTGGATGAGACTGACAGGGGAATCAGTAGATTGAATAAAGTAGATAACTCTCTCACCCCCTTCTCAACTGGTGGGTGGGTAATCAGTTGAAGACTGCAGGAACAAAACAAGCTGTACAAGTCAGAGTAACTCCCTGCTGCCTTACAGGCTGGGACATCAGTCTTCTGCCATCCCTGGATTTGAACAGAAGGGGCGGAGGGGGATCCTAGAGAGAAAATTAAAAAATAAAATTAAAAAAAAATAAAAGCCTGAGAGAACTCTGCAGCATTTTGGACTGAGCGGGGCTGTTAGTATTTTCTAGCACTCTGACTCACACTGTGATGACAGCTCATCGTGGGTTTTGAGCCTGCCAGCTTTTGTTTTGTGTTTTTGGTTATGTTGCAGGGGTGAGGGACTGAGGGAGGGTGGCCAGGACACCCTGCACAGTTCAGACTAGTCCTAGCACAGTGCTCAGGAGTGGCCCCTGGTGGTTGCCCAGGGAACAATACACTACAGGGTCTGAGGTATGTGTCTTTCCCTTGTACTGTTTCTCCTGCTGAACCTGCCAGATTTTGAACTAGAGCTTCACTGACTGCATTGATCTTCCTGGTTCTCAGGCCCTCAGGCCCAGACAGGAACCACACATGAGCTCTCAGCATTTCCAACTTGCCCCCATGAGGGCCGTCCTCTGAGATTCTTAATGCAGTCAGTGCCTTTGCATAGTGTGATACGTGGGATCATAGACCTGTAAGAGTCTGTATGGAACATTCTGGGCCATTTGCCAGGCCTGTGTCACGTCATTTAGCACATTCTTCCAGAGATGATCAGGGTGTCTTCTTATTGGCATTTTTGTTTCTTGACCTAAACAGACCTTATCCTGGGCCATGTAATTTTGTTCACATGGGTTTGGTATTCAGAAGTAATAAGAGACGTTCTCTCCGCTAAGGAAGCAGCAGTTTATGTGGAGAGCAGACAGAGAGCAGAGTTGAGAGGAGAGCTGGGGGGGAAGTGGTGCACAGACTCTGTCACATTAGATGCATGCATTGCCTCAGATGCCAAAGTGCATTTCAGTTTGGTTGGGTTGCACAAAATGGATCATATGCAGAAAATATTCCTCACTTTCCTCCTTCAGTTTTGCCTATTTAAGTTGAGCTCATCTGACATTCATTCATTCATTCATTCATTCGACAACTATTATTGATGCAGCTCAGCCTGTGTGTTTCCTGCCGGCGAGATGCTGGCAGTCCATGGTGTCAGGTCTGCAGCCCTTTGACGGGAAACACAGGCAGCGTGACATCACAGGGGCCATGAAAGCATCTATCAACAGCCTTAAAACAAAGCCCACAGGCATCAGACCAATTGTCTTCACCCTCTGACGTTCTGGCCGGTGGTTGTTAAGCAGTGGCATTTGCTACCTGAATGCCTGGTGCCAATGAAATGGAAAGTGTTATCAGGGACGCCTACTCAGATGGGATCTGCTTCCAGCACGGTGAGAGGCTCTGCAGGTCGGTCCCTTAGAACTGACTCCCTTAGAGTCTGATGTAGAAAAAACAGGATCTCAAAGACCAGCAGGATGGGACCTTTGCACTGGGTCAGTTCCAAGTAGATGGAAAAATGAAGATCATATTGAAAGAGCTCTATAACCAAGACTCTTTTTGCAGATCTGGCCTCAAGAACCCAGCAGGTTTCCCACAGGGAAGGAAAAACCAAGCACGGGGCATGCAAGCTGGGCCTGCATGCCGAGCAGAGGCTGCCGCATCTCAGGATATGCTTCTGATTTTTTTTGTTTTGTTTTTGTTTTTGTTTGGGTGGACACACCCAGCAGTGCTCAGGACTTACTCCTGGCTCTGTGCTCAGGAATCACTCCTGAAGGGCTCAAAGGACCATATGGGATGCCAGGGATCAAATCCAGCTGTGTGCAAGGCAAGTGCCCTATCCCAGTGCACTATCATTCCTGCCCATGTTCCTGGCTTAAGAGGGAACTTTGCAAGCTCCCTGCCTTTCTTTCTAAGCCTCGGCCATATTGTGTCTCTCTCCTCCCTCACTAACTGCCACCTCTTCCTCTTTCCTTCCTCCCTCTCTCTTTGCCCTCTCTTTTCTGCTGATACATCCCTCTTCCAGAGAGTGATTTTTTGGTTTCTAAAAGACAAAATTCACTTCTATGTGTGAGCCTTGGACTTGGAAAAGAATCATGACTTTCACTGGCCTCACATGCTGGGAGAAAACGCAGCTCAGATAGAGAAGGGACCACCAAGTAAAGGGTGCTAGGAGGACCTGCTCCGGATGGGAGATGCGTGCTGAAAGTAGGCCATAGACCAAACATGAAGGCTACTTAATACCTCTATTGCAAACCACAACACTCAAAAAGAGAGAGAGCAAAAGGGAATGGCTCTACCACAGAGGCAGGATGAGGTGGAGGGGACAGGGTGGGGTTGGTGGGAGGGATACTAGGATCATTGCTGGTAGAGAATGGGCATTGGTGGAGGGATGGGCACTTGACCATAGTATGACTGAAACACAAGTACAAAAGTTTGTGAGCCTGTAACTGTATCTCACGGTAATTCACTAATTAAAAAAAAAAAAAGAGTCGTGGCTTTTAGACAGGCTACACTTTCCACACTTGAGGGCACCTTTGCCTCCCCACATCCCTGGGAAGATGAAGCTAACAGCTTGGGATGATCCAAGCCGCCCCCCCATATCAGAAAACACACCTGAGATTTGCCCCCATGTCCATTGCACAGCCTAAGGCCTCCAATTTTCAAGTACCCTGAGTGTTGAGAGCTTCAAGGGAGAAGCTCAGAGACTGGGAACTTCAGGAACCTGTCAGTTAAAGTCCCCTCAATGAAATGACATGCCAGCAATCACATGCCTCAGCCTGCTGTTATTTAATCCTTTTAGCATTGGGGGTACAGGTCATGGGGGGAGGATGACAACCTTACAGTACCTGTATTGCAAACTACGATACCCAAAGGGGTGGGGGGGAGAGAGAGACAGAGAGAGAGAGAGAGAGAGAGAGAGAGAGAGAGAGAGAGAGAGAGCGCACCTGCCATAGAGGCAGGCTGAGGTGAGGTGGGGTGATGGGAGGGAAATTGGGGACACTGGTGCTAGGAAATGTGCACTGGTGGAGGGATGGATATTGAAACACTATGTGACTGAAACCTAATCATGAACAGCTTTGTAAGGGTCTATATCACGGAGATTCAGTTAAATAAAAATCCTGTAAGGAGGAATCCAAGGATTCAGAACGGGTTATTTAAAAATTTAAAAAAATATATTCAGGCCAGATGGATAGTACAACAGGTAGGGCATTTGCCTTGCACTTGGTCAATCCAGGTTCAATCTCTTGCATCCCTTATGGTCCACCGAGCACCACCAGGAATTATTACTGACTGCAGAACCAGGAGTAAGCGTTGAGCATTGCTAGGTGTGACCTAAAAAGACCGAAAAAAAAAAAAAAGGAAGGAAAAAGAAAATACTTACAAAACCAAGATGCACCATTTTCATCTGAAGAATGATTTCAGAGTGAATTCCAAGACACTGCAAACCTGGGTAGAGTCTTTCTCCCTCAATACCATCTCTCCTGAACCTGCAGTGCAGAATTGGGCTCTCACACAGTAAGATCTTTCCAGAAGCTTCCAGGCAGGGTAAAGAGCCAGATAGGTGCCATTGCATACAGCAAGTTCAGGTTCTCCATGAAGACCCCCACATACACGCTTTGCCTTTACCGTCTATTAGTTCATCCCTGCTGGTTCACGCCTACCTCCATGCCTCTGGCCCTGGGCCCTGGCCTTGCCCCTTCCTGGCTTGTCCTGTCCCAGTGCAGCTACAAGTCCTCTAAGTTGCTACTCTGCCCGCCCATGGGGTTCCTCTGGTCTCCAGCTTGCATCTCTGTGGCAACTTTATCCTCACCTAAACCTAAGGTCAGTGTCTTCAGGAATGTCTTTATCCTATTTGTCCATGTGTTTTCCAGCTTCCATAATATCCGATCCAGTTCCAGCTCAGTAAGTGCCTTTTTTTTTATATTTTTTTAAATTTTACTTTATGTTTTTGCTTTTTTGGGTCACAACCGGTGATGCACAGGGTTTACTCCTAACTCTGCACTCAGGAATTACTCCTGGTGGTGCTCGGGGGACCATATGGGATGCTGGGAATCGAACCCAGATTGGCCTCGTACAAGGCAAACGCACTACCCGCTGTGCTATCGATCCAGCCCCAGTAAGTGCTTCTTGACTGAAACAATAATTAGATCTTGTCTAGGACAGGGATCCCCAGTGTAGGGTGAGAGGTTTTTCCTTTGATGGAAGAGGTTTAAGATTAAAGCTTAAGATTGATTGCATAACTTCAAATGGGCAATTTCTTTCTTTTTTTTTTTTTAGTGAAGATAAGTTTTATTGAAAGAAACTTACTTAGAAAGATGGGAGAAGAGAAAGAGAGGAAATACATGTTCAAGAGAGATCATGGGCATCTCCAGAATGAAAAAAAGAAAGCAAACAAAGAATCATAGAGATAAGCAAACTAGATGTGTATTCAAGGGAGAACACGGGCTTGAAGAACATGCCTATATGCCACTTTTATTGCTATTTTATTGGGTAGCATGCAATTAATGAAGATTTTTTTTATTAAAACACCTTGATTCCCTAAAGGAGAGAGAGAGAGAGAGAGAGTAAAAAAGGAATGCGCCTGCCACAGAGGTGGGGGGGTAGGGAGGAGGGGGTATGGGAAGGGAGGGATACTGGGAACATTGGTGGTGGAGGGATGGGTACTTGATCATTGTGTGACTGAAACGTAAGCACGAAAGTTTGTAAGTCTGTAACTGTGCCTCACAGTGATTCATTAAAAAATTTAAAAAATGAAAGAAGTAAATAAAGTATGGGTACCCCCCAATAAAATAAAATAATTTTTTTAAAACGCTGTGATTTACAAAGTGATTGATAGTTTAGTATTAGACGTACAGTGTTCTAACACCAGTCCCGTTAGTAGTGTCAGCTTCCCTCCATCCGCGTTCCCAAGTTCCCTCCTGCCCCCACCCAGGCAGCCTGCCACCTTGACAGGCACATTTTGAAGTGTGGTTGTTGTCGTCTGGATCTCATGTTTTCAGTGTCGTTGGCTCGAAATGAGATTTGGCTATAGAGCCACACCACTCTTACATCGCGGATACCCTCAAGGCCCCTGCTCCCTGCTCCCTGTTACTTTCTTTCCTCATCTTCTTACACCACCCCCCCAGTGTCCTTCCTTCTCTGTGCTCCTCCCTATACTTTGGGGCCAAAGGTAATCTAGGTGTCCCAGCTTTCCGTCACCTCGTTATTCTGAATACCCCAGGTAAGTGAGATCATCTTGTGTTGGTCTTTCTTATCCTGGCTTCCCTCACTTAACGTCATCTCTTTTAGTCTTGTCCAGATTGCAGCAAATTGCACAAGTTTAATTGTTCCTTTTAATTGTTTCATCTGCAGAGTGTTTCATTTTTATATATTCATACCATATTTTCATAATTCATCCATGTGTTGTTAGACACCTAGGTTGAATGGGTTTTGAAACGCTTCAACAGAGTGGGTGCTTTCTCATGCATGTATGAGCGATTTCCTCTGCCTCCCGGGGTTAGGGCATCCTAGATATTTCTGAAAATCCAGAAGAGGATTTTCTCAAATGTATCACTTCTGCTCCTGATTAGTGATGAGTGCTTGTTTTCCACCCTGACCTGTTGGTTTAAGCAGAAAAACTCTATTAACCTGGAAATCTGGCTGACTTCTCAGAAAAGATAGGTTGCACAAGATCCGTCATCACAAACGGTTCAGCAGACACCAGTAGCCAGTCTGCAGAGCTACATGCTTCTTCCCAGCCAGACCCCCAGAGCAGGCAGTTGTCATGGCACGTTCTTGCTGGCCTCAGTTTTCACACACTTTGAGCTCTCCTTGCTCTACTGGTTCTGAGCTGGCTCCTTAGATCATTTCTGTCCCGCTTCTGTGAACTCGGAGAAGAGGGAAAACCCAGAGAAGAGCTGTGTAAGCATTATGATATTCACCTTAGAAGAAGGTCTCTTTTTCTGAGCTTCTGAACAGGAAGTGGTGCTGTCTAGAGAGTATTGCTATGGTCTGTGGCACACATTCCTTCCAAGCAGTGTTCTCCAAAGCCACATGTGGCTACCCTCGGATTTTGAGGTTTTCTTTGGGGGTGGAGGGAGTTCACCCAGCATTCCTCAGTCCCGGCTCTGCACTGAGTAATCACTCCTGTGGTGGTGCTGGGAGGACTATATGAGGTGCAGGGATCGAACCAGGATGAGCTTTAAGAAAGGCAAGCACCTTAGCCACTGTTCTATGTTCAGCCCCCACCCTTGGATTTGAAAGGCAACTATGCTCACCTCTGTACCACCAACGCCTCTTACCCTTGGATTTGGATTGGGAGTTTGTTTTTTAATTTCTGAGTTTTTCAAATAAGCTCATATGAAACTTCTTTTTCATTTCTACACTTGTGCTTCACCATTTTTTAATCCACAAAATGAGCTCAGTGTCAAAAATAATCTCAGGAAATGTTTCTAGTTTGAGACTTTCTACAATGTTTTGGTTCAGTCTCCTTTTGCTGTTCTTATTTCAGATTCTCTAATCACTCCAGTCTGTGTTTACTAAATAGAGAGTAAGCCTATGATTTCACAAGTAAATGGCAACCTTTACTGAAAAAAAAATATAGGTGCTGGTATGACAGGTTCCAAGGATAGACATTTTGGGGGGGTGGGGGGGAAGAGAAGGGGGGAGGGTGAAGGGTGGTGTTTTGGGTCACACCCACGTGTGCTTAGGGCTTACTCCTGGCTGAGTACAGACTCAGGAATTATTCCTGGCAGTGCTCAGAGGTCCATATGTGATACCAGGATTCAGAGCAGGATTGGCCTGAATTCTACAAGGCGAGTGCCTTGACTCTTGTACTTTCTCTCCAGTTCCAGATAGACACATTCAAGGCCAAGAACTTCAGAGTTACAGGGAAGTGTTGCATCTTCTGCCAGTATAGCTGCTGCAACCCGAGATGACCTTACTACAAAGCATATTTGTATGTTGGACTTCAGAACAATAATTCAAAAGCTCAAGCGCCACATTTTGTGATGTTATCATAGAAATGTCCAGACAGTGTTTTCTTTAACTCCGGAAAGAGTGATTTAGAAGGCTGAGTCTTGCCACATGTGTCCAACTGTATGCTAAAATCTCTTAGATGAAAAAAGTTTTCTAGAAACACAGATAGGATGAAGAATGAATGCCTGAAAGCTGTTCATTTCTTTGCTTACAGCTGTTTAGGATCTAGTTTACCCAGGAGAACAAAATTAATCAACACAATCAAATTTGCTGTTTCTGTAAACCAGACCATAATGTTTAATCTGCATCCTAGGATTTTAGTCTGGACTTCACTCTTAAATGGTGGGAAATTACTGAGGACTGAATCAAGTTTAATTAGAATTGGTGAGATATTACTCCTTCCAATTTTAGCAAATGGTCACTTGAGAAAATATTGCTGAAGTCTGTGATTTTATGGCCATAAGGGACTCATTCCTTCTGGATCCTTCTAAGACATTTTTGTAGGTTAGGCTGCAATCAAGAACACACCTTCTCTTGATTTCCTCTACCCACCCTCATCCTGACTCCTTAGATACATTCTTGCTTATCTTAGAAAAATGCTGTGTCCCTGGCCCAGTGACACATTTCTGTTCCTTTTTGGAAGGTACAAGGTGTAACCTGGAGAGGACGTGGACTATGGACACTGCTCTCCCACTGAGTAATAATTCTTTCTCGTAGAAGCCAAGCTTCCCTTTACCCTGCTCAGTGCCCAGGCCACAGAAGATGGGAAAAGTGATTCACCCTAAGAGATAGTCCTATTCATGCAAAGGGAGATGGTGCCTCCGACGCCAACTCAGGGTCAAGGGGCATGTTCTTTCACCATCTATCTTGGGTTCACCCTTGCCGCTGCAGTTTCTTACTGTTCCACGAGTCACATGGGAAACCTTATCAGGAGATTTCCAGATGGTTTCTATCTTTACCTTTCCACTCGAGGAGGGCATGGGAAGGAAGATGTAAGCAAAGATGTAGACTCTGTCGTACATGGAAAGGCAAGAATGAAGCCTCTGATGCAAACTCCTTACTTGTACCCAGAACTGAGACACATTCAACAACAGTTGGTACTTTCTGAGGAGTAGGCTGCATTCGAACACAACATCACCTACAACTGATTATGGGTGCCAGGAAAATAGTATCATCTGTCATGGCTTGCTCTTCAAGCCTATATTCTTCATTCCCCGTGCATCTTGCTTGCTTGTGTCTATGATGTATCATTGCTCACTTGCATTTTCCACTCTGGAGAAACCCATATTCGCTCTTGAACTCATAATTCCTCTTTCTTCTCCCTTCATATCATCCCTTTTTCTGTTTGCTTGTTTTGGGGCCACACCCGGCAATGCTTAGGACTTACTCCTGGCAGATGTGGGGGACCATTTGGGATGCTGGGGATGGAATCTGGATTAGCGATGTGCAAGGAAAGTGCCCTGTCTCCAACCCAAGCCCCTTCATATCTTTCTAAATAAGTTTCACTCAATAAAAAATATCTGCTTCAAAGAAAATTGTATCTTTTTCAAGCATGAGTTTCTGTGATTGGCCTGGAGGAGTCCGCCTTGCCTTGGCTGAATGACACTCTCATTGGGGTCTGTGCCCCTGTATGTGTGTGTGTGGGGAGGAACGAGGGGCACACAGAGCATGCTCACTAGAACCCTGCTTTTCTCTCCTTTCCAATAGGTTGTGGACACATTCGTGTCAAGATGAATGAACCCTTTGATTGTTACCACTGTAAAGAGTCTCTCCTTGGCAAGAAATACATCCTGTGTGAGGAGAACCCCTACTGCCTGACATGCTACGATACCCTCTTCGCCAGCACATGTGAGGAATGTGGCAAGCCCATTGGATGTGACTGCAAGGTACCCCGCCTGAACCCCTCAGCACCCTAAGATCACTGCTGTGGTACCTACCAATCCTTACCATCCGTTAACACTCTACCTCTTGAACCCTTCAAAAAGCCTTTCTGTTTGTTTTGTTTGTTGCGGGGGTAGGAAGGCACTCCCAGTAGTGTTCAGGGCTTATTCCTGACTCTTCACTCATGGATCAATCCTGGTGAGTCCCAGGGGACCATATGGGATGTTAGGGATGCAACCTGGGTCAGAGGCATTCAAGGCAAACTCCCTCCTCACCATTCTATCTCTCCAGCCCTTACACACACACACAAACACACACACACACACACACACACGAGCTTTTCTGAACCTCTTTTTCCAGATGACTTGTCCCCACCTGATTCCATTGAACTTGTGCAGTGATTTTCCAAATATTTTGGTTTAACATCTCCTTAAGAAAACATTTGTCTGGGGCTGGAGTGATAGCACAGCGGGTAGGGCGTTTGCCTTGCACGCGGCCGACCCGGGTTCAAATCCCAGCATCCCATATGGTCCCCTGAGCACTGCCAGGGGTGATTCCTGAGTGCATGAGCCAAGAGTGACCCCTTTTCATTGCTGGGTGTGACCAAAAAAAAAAAGCCAAAAAAAAAAAAAGCCTGTGTGTATACCCCACACTGTGCCCACTACTGAAAGTCCAGTTCTGTCCCTTGCCTTACAAACACTCCTGCCCATCTCACCTGCAGCTCTTTCTGCTTCCTTCCCGATAACCATTTCTTTGCTTTTGTTTTATTTCTTTTGTTTGGTTTCTCTGGAGACCACCTATGAGTGAAATCATACAATACTTGTTGCTCTGTGTCTGATTTCCCTATGCAATTCCTACCAGAGCTGCTTCTTTTGTTGAAAGTGGGAGCATTTCATCTTTTCCTCATTTCTCTTGGTGGTGGTAGTAGGAGATGAGGGGCGGGGAGCGTGTTGGAGCGTTCCCAAGCAGCATTCAGGGATCATCCCTGGGCTACCAAGGGAGTCAGCCTTTTGAGCTAATTTCCTAGCCCGGGATCCCATATCTGTTTATATCCTAGGGGTATTCTATTGTGTGTATGTAAATCAGATCGTCTTGATCCACTCATCTGTTCTTGGCACTTAGGGCTGTTCCCAGCGGCTCTTACAAGTAGCTCTGCCCTGAACTCAGAGTGCGCATCCCTCTGCATTCAGTTTTTTGTGGTCATTCGACATATATCCACACTGCCACTGTCATCCCATTGCTCATCAATTTGTTCGAGCGGGCACCAGTAACGTCTCTCATTGAGAGACTTATTGTTACTGTTTTGGCTTATCCAATACGCCACGGGTAGCTTGCCAGACTCTGCCACGCGGGCTCGATACTCTCAGCTTGCCGGGCTCTCTGAGAGGGGCGGAGGAATCGAACTCGGTCAGCCGCATGAAAGGCGAATACCCAACCACTGTGCTATGGCTCCAGCCCTGACATATATCCAGGGGTCAAAAACTGGACACTTGGAATTTCTATTTTTTGTGTAGGGTTTGAGGGTTTTGATTTGGTTGGTTGGTTGATTGGGTTGGGTTTCCTTTGTTTGTGTTGCTTTTGTCTTTTGAGAAATCACCAAGCTGCTTTGCATAATGGCTACACCTTTTCGAGGTCCCTCTCCCAGGCATCTAAGTATACCCCTTGTGTTCTACTCGAGTCCTGGTGTGCTTGTTCACCTCCACCCAGCTCCCCACATTGCAGCTTTCTCAAAAGCACCGCTCTCTCTCATCCTGTCCGTCCACCTCATGGGAAGCAGGTACTGCCTGGTAAATATTTGATGAGCGAATGTGTGCTTGAGTGAAACACAGCCAAGTCACAGATGTGCAAACCCACACAGTCACCCGACCCAGTGACACAGCTCTTTAGCTTAGAATTTGCATGGCTCTTTGCTGGAAGGGAGAGACTTGTGCCAAAACAATGAGCACTGGTTTTGCTGTGGAGGATACATCAGTTCCACGGAGCAGCCCCTGGTCATTGGTGGTCACAGGCTTTGAGGCATATTCAGAACTCTGGCCTGAATTTCTTCACATTTCCTCAGTCTGGCTTGGACTGACCCAAAGACACCAGGGATTGTCCATCTATACTTCGGAGATCTCTGGTATCTTCATCTGCACAACAGTACTTCTAACCTGCCTACCTAGTCCTTGCAGAAATTGGTTCAAAATGAGCCAGAGATAGTTTTTTTGTTTTGTTTTTTGGGACACCTGTCGATGCACAAGGGTTACTTCTGGCTTTGCACTCAGGAATTACTCCTGGTGGTGCTTGGGGGACCATATAGGATGCTGGGAATCGAACCTGGGTCGGCCGCGTGCAAGGCAAATGCCCTACCCACTGTGATATCACTCCAGCCCCAAAGATAGACTTAAGGTACTTGCCTTGCATACATCCAACCCAGGTTCAATACCACATGGTCCATTGAGCACTACCAGGAGGACCTAACCACCAGGGCACTGCCAGGCGTGACTCAAAAACACCAAACCAAAGAACAGGAATTGGTACAACAATTTTGCATGAAGCATGAAAGAAACTTCTTTAAAAGACAAGACACACTTCTCAGCACTGTGCCATCAAATATGGTATTTGCTCATGGTATGCATGGTTGCCCTCTACTAGATTAAGAAAATCTATTTGCTCATGGTATGCATGGTTGCCCTCTACTAGATTAACAAAAGTCTGTTTACAAGTTTTGTGCTTTTTCAGTAATGAATTAATGTTTTTTTATTATTTTATTTTTACTGTTTTTTTTTTTTGCTTTTTGGGTCACACCCAGCGATGCTCAGGGGTTACTCCTGGCTTTGCACTCAGGAATTACTCCTGGCGGTGCTTGGGGGACCATATGGGATGCCGGGGATCGAACCCGGGTCGGCCGCGTGCAAGGCAAACGCCCTACCCGCTGTGCTATCGCTCTGGCCCCCTTTTACTGTTTTTCTTTTTAATTTTTTTATTAGTGAATCACTGTGAGGTACAGTTACAAACTTATAAACTTTTGTGCTTGCATTTCAGTCACACAATGGTTGAGTGACATTTTCCACCACCAGTAATCCCAGCATCCCTCCCACCACCCCCATCCCGTCCCCTCCACTCTGCCCCACCTCTCTGGCAGGGCATTCCCTTTTGCTCTCTCTCTCTCATTTTTAAAAAGAGTGATTGATACCAAATGGGATCACTCCGGAATCTGTCCAGTAACTCCGTGGTACTCAGGGTAGATGTCCTTTCTTTTTTCCGTACGCATTGCTTTCATTCTTTTAGGGTTTTCACCCCTCTCCTTTTGTTTATGAATATCAACACATCAATACAGACCAGTTGTGCTGGGCCACAGTTAAGCACCCTTGATGCACATTGCTTATACTGTCCCTTGTTTCTCAGAAAGGCAGGAAGTAGCAAGCGGCCCCCTCAGCTTCTCTCGCTGGGTATTCGGTGGCCATTAAGGAGGGATTTCCATCTTATAGAGAATGAAGGCTTTGCCTGGAGCAGAGTTGAGGATGTACCATGGAGGCTACTGGAAACCAAGCTGCCACTTCATCGTGCCATAGTATATGCTACACAGTAGAGAGCTACAACACCTCCATAGTCCCACGTAAAGTAAAGTGCATAGGCAGGGCTGGAGAAACAGGACAGCGGTGACAATGATGGCACTTACCTTGGAGTTGAGCCCATTTGATCCCCAGTACTACATAAGCACTGCAAGGAGTATTTGTGAGCAGAGAAGCAGGGGTAACCCAGAGCACCACCAGGTATGGTGCCTAATCGACCAGCAGGTCAATCCATAAAATAAAAACAAGATAAAAATGTTCAGACACCTGGCTCCTCTGGGCAAAAACAAAACTTTCTTGCTAGCCTAGTAGTTGAATGTGCTCTTGTCTCCAGTTTGATCTGCGTTCATCTTGCTGTTCCTAACTGACTTTCTCAGCCTTGCCTCATTTTTTCTAGACTGTGGGCATGAACTCAGACACAAGCCATTGATTTCCACACCTACCTCCTCGGCTTGCTGGTGTGGCTATTTGGGTCGATTACCTGACCCCTCTGCACCGGCCTTCACATAAATAAAGTGGAGATAAAACTGAGGTACCCATTTGGTAAGGCCATTGTGAACCCACAGCCAATGGTTGTCTGTGTCATAAACTCCAACCCTCCTCTCTCCCCTTCCTTGTTCTTCCACACACTTTCATTACAGAAGCACCAGTGAACCTTTTAGGGTTCAAAAAATAAGTAATAGGGACAGGAAGGAAGGATTTTATGCATCAGGGGTGATTTTATGAATCAGCTTTGAAGGAGACCCTGTGATAGGTAGCTCATTGCCCTGAACTGCTGCCTGAGGGTGAGGCGTGGATGAGCATTTCTCCAATATGATTAAGTGGAAGGACCCTTGAAACTCCTTCTCCGTCAGCACATACTTTATGAGCAAATTAACAAGAATCCCCCAAATGATGCCAAAATCAACAAGGCTGCTGCAAAGTCAGGAGTTCACCGTCCTGAACTTTTCAACCCAGAGGCAGGGTTTACAGTACATGGCAGTGTGATGTTCAGCTTTGTGGGAAAGAAAGATGTTGACTTGAAACGAGGCTGGGCCATGTCGGGCTTTTGACTCTTTGGAAAGGCTTTCTTGAGTTTCAGAAATAATTAGGTCGTTGACTTTGCGGAGGGAAGCAGCTACAGAAAAAAAAAAAAAGTTTGTTATTTCAGGAAGTCAAGCCAAAGGCCAGGCAGGCGGGCTTTCTGCAGAGGGACTGAGCTGTCAGATCTAGTGCCATTCTCTTCTCTGAAAATAGCTCAGCCCCTGCGGCCTGCCCACTCCCTCAGAAGGACTCGTGTGTGGGTGGGTTGGTGAATGTGCACGCATGCCTCTGTGTGTGTCTGTGTGTGTGTGTGTGTGTGTGTGTGTGTGGTTTACAAAAGTCGGTAGGAATTCTGCTGTGTATGGACAAACTTCTCAGTGAGAGATGAGACTTGATGTTCTAGCTCCACAGTGAGATTACATGCATGTGCATTTCATGTCTATGCAGTCCCTTCTTTTTGTTCTTTATTTCTCTTAAGTCACGCTGGAGCGATAGCACAGCGGGTAGGGCATTTGCCTTGCACGCGGCCAACCCGGGTTCGACTCCTCCATCCCTCTGGGAGAGCCCAGCAAGCTACCGAGAGTATCCCGCCTGCACTGCAGAGCCTGGCAAGCTCCCCGTGGTGTATTCGATATGCCAAAAACAGTAACAACAAGTCTCACAATGGAGACGTTACTGGTGCCTGCTTGAGCAAATCGATGAACAGGACAACAGTGCTACAGTGCTATTTCTATTAAGTGACTCTGAGAAAATGCTGTCATCTCTCTCAACTCTGGAAGGGCTAGAGAGATAGTACAGAGCGACTTGCATGAGGCCAAGCCAGGTTCGATTCCCCAGCATCCCATATGGTGCCTCCTGCCCACCCCACCCCCCGGGAGTAACCACACTGCCATGTGCAGCTCCCAAAATAAAAACAGGAAAATTATTTCTGAAGGGAGTTGAGTAGAAGTGGACCCTCAGAATTAGAAACAAAGCTGTTTGGAGGGTGATAGAAGGACCTCTCAGTGCATGAGAAGCCAAAGGGTTGAAGGTATATCTTGGGCTGTGCACCTTGTCCAGCAGCTGGGACTTGAGCCTCCTCTCCTGGGCACACCTTCAGCCAGCTGTGTGATGTGGATCAGTGGCCTCCCACCATGGAACTTGGTGACTACAAGGAAGTGGGGCACCAATCTCCTCGACTGTTGGGGGATCTCATGAGTCCAGGTGCCACGGAGTGAAACTGCCACTAAATCCTTCTCTGTGCATCCTCACCTTTACTTCTGAGGACTCGAAGGAGCAGGTTGCTGAGAACGTGCTGATCTGACCCTCTCAGAGTGCCGAGCATGGGCAATGTTGAGAATCCATTTCCTCAGGGAAGTTTGGAGTGTTTGGGAAACCTAGCCCAGGGGGATGAGCACGCCAGGGGGGAGTCAGCCGCCCATCAGAGCCCATCAGCTTGGAGAGAATCGGGGGACATAAGCCGCTTCTTCCATGTCAGAACTCCACTCAGCACTCCCAAGACCAAAGTTGCACTGGGAATGTTTCTGAAATGGAAAAATAGAAAAGCAGAAAGGAAATGCTGGGCTTTATCAGACACTGCTTGTGGCATTTTACTGCGATTTATGGCATTTCTGTGAGCACAAGATTAGCCTCGGACTTTTTAAAGGGAGGTGTTCTTTATTTGGTCTTCTCCTTTGTTTTCTTTCATTCTCTGGAGAATTTGGACATGAATTATTAGTAGCTCCAGCGTTTGAAGGAAATCCTCAGGGCCCACATAGTGTGAGCCCTACAAAACAGGATTAAACTAGATGAGACCAGTTTGGTGCTGATAACCAAATTGAAACTG
Source organism: Sorex araneus (assembly GCF_027595985.1). NCBI lineage: Eukaryota > Metazoa > Chordata > Mammalia > Eulipotyphla > Soricidae > Sorex > Sorex araneus. The sequence goes on along the minus strand of NC_073313.1, from coordinate 311,757,975 downwards.
TGTGGAGCCGTGAAAACCAAGTTGAGAAAGGCCACTGATCACTAAGACTTTTATAAATCAGAGTAGGATCAAGAATGCCTATTGAGGCTCATAGATCTAACAAATTGTACTCCAGCCTCTTCACTCTGTGTGTGTGTGTGTGTGTGTGTGTTGTGTGTGTGCGCGCATGTGTGCACGCATGTGTTCTACTCTGTTTCTAAATTCAAGGAAATGTATACTTAAAAGCTTAACACTGGGACTGGAGAGAGTGCAATGGGTAAGGCGCTTCATACTCAGCTGACCCAGGTTTGGTCCCTGGCCCCCGGACATTTCTGGCAGGGCCTCAGAAAGCAGAGCTGGCAATATTGATTGCCTTTCTCTTGCTGTAAAGCCGAGTCTCATGTCCCATGTGTTGTGGGTTTCTTAAGAAGCTAATCCACGAGGAAGCCTTGACATGAATTTATTCCTGTAGACCAGACATCTAGAGAGATCCCGAGAAAGAGAATTCCAGGGACACTTGGGAGCACAATTGATTAGTTAAGAGTTTTTGTATATGATTCTGTGTGGACTGTTTACAGCGAGGAGAGAGAAACCTTCCCACTGCCGTTATCACTGCCTGTTGGAGAATGTTCATGAGTAAATCTAATTTCAGCAAGTGATGCTTTGAAGCAACCATTTTCAACAGGAACTCTGATCTCAATCATAATTAATGCTAACACAATACAGCAGTGGTGACAGAAGCAGGTCATATATCCCGGGTATAGATGCTTTCATTTAAAATTTAGGATAAAATGATTGGGGGACAGAGGTGTTGGGGACCTCAAAAGTGCTGCTCAGGCAGTCCGGGAACCACTTCCAACAATACTTGGCCAGTTGGCCCAGTGGCTGACTTGAGCCTGAGGCTGTGGTACTTCCCAGGCCCTGTGATGCCAGGACCATGTCCTGCCACATGGAGCCAGGGGTCAACACAGGTGGAGCACAAGCTGGCCTGTGCCCTGTCGGCCACACTGTCTCCAAGCCCCTGGAATGTGTTCTTCACATGTTCCAGCTGCCTCATTCATTCAGTCTTCACAGTCATGAATGGTGGCTGCTCTCTCTCCTCTTTGTAACCTGAGCGGCTGCAGAGCTGGTTCACAGCCACACAGCTGATCCAGCAGCAGGGTATTGCATGTGAGCAGTAGGATGAAAGGCATCTGGTGTTTCCAGTGTGTGTTCCTGCATCCCAGAGGGCATTGCTGGCTTCAGCAAAGGTGCACAGGGCCAGCCCAGGCCGTCCAGCACAGTCATGCAGATGTCATTGGCCCCGAAAATCAGGTGCCTTTTGGGACTATAATAGACCCATCCTCAGACCATTTTATCTTATGTAATTGACTGGACAAAGCTTTCAATTTACAGGAACTTGAGTTGGGCCCTCCTTTCCTACTGTATGATATTGGCAAGTTGTCTAACTTTTCTTTTTTTTTTTTTAATTTTTGTTATTGAATCACCGTGAGAATAGTTACAAAGCTTTCAGGCTTAAGTCTCAATCATACAATGATCAAACACCCATCCCTTCACCAGTGCACATGTTCCACCACCAAGAACCCCAGTATACCCCCCCATCCGACCCCCCATTTTTCTGAGCCTCAGTAGTAACATTTACACTTCAAAACAACCCAGTGCCTTGAAGCAACATGGGAATGGTTCCTTTCTCCGCTCTGCGGGAATAAGAAAATCAATACAGGTTGCAACCCACAACTCAAGGCAGTTTTGCTTTATTGCATTGTCAGAATAACTGATAAAGCACAGGCTCCCTCAGATTTCTGAAAACACTCTAGGCCAGGAATGGGGACACAGACGCGGCCCGTGTGCCGAGTCTGGATTCACCTAGGATGAAGGCGCACAGGCATTCTGGAAACAGCAGCGGCCCGGGGCTGAGTCTATCCCGCCCTTCACCTGCTTTCCTTGTGAACGTCAGAGTTATAGCTCTCCTCCCGGCGTCCTCAGGACATGGAGGGCCAGGGAGGTGCCCCGGCATCCTCGCTACTCAGCTGTTCCCCAGCTGTGTCCAGATGACTCAGCATTTGCATGTTCTGAATCCCCAACTCAAACCCTGCGTCACTTGAGCATGCTGCTTCGAGGATCTGGGAAGACAAGCTCCCACCCTGTGGTATTTCAGCAGAGAACAGTTTGTGCTGCGCAGGTTCTGCGTTTCCCACGTCTCAGGGATGCATGAGAGAGTCCAAGAAGGGAGCCCAGCGGGGCCTCGCGCACCCCATCACTTGGCACCGCTCCAGCAGCCACTTGGCAGAACTGTCTCGGGAAGGATGTGGCTGATAGTTCAGACTGCCTCAGTGTGGACGGCAACCCAGGAGAGGGCCCTGCAGACTTGTTCATCAAGGGATTGTGGCTCCAGGACTCAGCAGGGAACGTGAAGGCAGGGGCAGATAGCAAGGCCCTTGCCCTGCCCGTGGCCCACCCGAGGGGGATCCTCACCACCACAGAGGAAAGGGCCCTGGTGGGAAAGATCTCCGAGTGCAGAGCCAGGAGCTCAGCCCCAAGCATAGATAGATGCAGCCCCCAAACCAAAACCAAACCAAACCAGAATCCCCGCTAAGACCTATTTGGAAAATCGACTGCATTCACGGTGAAGCCGCAGTTTCAGAACGTGTGTGCCCTTGAGAATGGACCACGATGTGTTTCCTTTATTTTCTCTTGGCGAGGGTGGTGGCGTGTCCACGCTGCTTCCTCTCTGACTTAGCCCCTTTCTCCCTTTTATTATGTAAACACCATGACTGTCCTGCCCAGCAGACCCCCCTTCTACCCAGCACCTCTGCACCCCCCCACCCCATCTGTCTGTCACATGCAAGGTACACACCTGCCGTCCTGCTCCATCACTTCAGGACTCTCCTGAGATGACTCTAGAGTACCCCTCACCTCCAGCCCCTGCTCCGCCTTCTGCTGCGGGCCTGGCTGAGTCTCGGGCCCCATCCAGCTCCACCCGGCATCTCTCCCACTACTCCTGCCCCGCTGTACATCTCTCTGGGACCCCTGCACCCCTGCCATCGCTGGGCTTGGATGGTCAGGTCCTCACCCTTCCTGCTGCTCCCTGCGGACTGGGGAACTCCCCATGGCTCCGTGGACCTTCTCACCTGGGGCGTCTCTCCAGCAGGGAGCTGGCAGGCCCCGGGCCCCTTGGCTGAGAGTTCATGCTTATTCTCACCTGGAGCCTCTTCATTCTGTTTCTGTCTCTCTCTAACACACACACACACACACACACACACACACACACACACACACACATACACACACACACTCAGACTCACACAAACATCTCAGATCGTTAAGTGTTGCTGCCATTGCAGCAGAGGGAAAGCAGGGGAATCTTATACCTCGCAGTTGCTGGTGAGCCCAGTGCACAAAATACCATCACAGGCTCCGTCACTGCCCCATTGCCCCTTCGATGCCCCCTTCTCACCCTGTTCCCTTGCTCCTGCAGGATCTGTCCTACAAGGACCGACACTGGCATGACACCTGTTTCTTCTGTGCCCTGTGTAAGAACTCACTGGTGGACAAGCCCTTCGCTTCCAAGGAGGAGCAGCTGCTCTGCATCGAATGCTACTCCCACGAGTACTCGTCCAAGTGCCACCTTTGCGCAAAGACCATCATGCCAGGTCAGAAGCGCCACCCTCCCCCTTCACCTGCACAACCTGTCCCCCAGCCATGGCTCAAGACAAGGCGTGGTGCCCTCCTGGGGAGATGGTGAGGGCATCTCCCACCTCACGGAGTTTGCATCTTGACCCATGGACACGTCATTGTGACAGCCTGTGTTTGGCCACAGTGGTTGCTAAGAAGACCACCAAGTGCCCTATCTGTGTCCACTGTTCAGTGAGAGGAGATTGGGGCTGGAGTGAGTAGGGAGCTTCCCTTGCATGTGGCTGAACAGGGTCAATCCCCAGTACCCCATATGGTTCTGCTGAGCCCCAGCAGGAGTTATCCCTGAGACAGAGCCGGGGGAAAGCCCTGAGCACCATCAGGCCCCACACCAAGAGGGTAAAAACCTAACTAGGTCTTGCTAGATGCTTGTGGCTCTTCAGAGCAACAATGCAGAGAGGCCTGAGTTCCTCGCTAGGTGCTGTAAATGCCCACTCGTCCTCTGCCCTACCTGAGCCCGTCTCCAGACCTCGGCCCTGGGGCTCCAGCTTGTCGGCTGCTGCATGCGGAGGCCATTCGTTGAGGTTTTGGGGAGATGCAGGTGTATATTGTGCGGTTTCAGGCAGCAGAGTGTGCAGGCACACCTGTCACGGACACTCACGGAGTCCTGGGGTCCTGGTCCTGGCTTCTGTCTGAGGGATTGTCCCCAGGGGATATTGTGAGAGGCAGCGCTTTGCTGCCACCAGCTGGCAGCTGTGCGTCCTTGCACAGGCTTCCCGAGCTTCTGGGCTGCCTCTCTGCACCTCCCCACCCAGACGCCCTCCTCCCACCAGCCATCGTCCCCACCCGCTCCTCCCCCAGAGGCACAGTGACCTCCCTAAGAACTGGGCCGAAAAGACTGAGCGAGAAAGTGCGAGGGCAGTGGGGGAGGGAGGCGGGGAGGGCGATGAAGTCCTTGGAGGCAGGAAAAGATCCGAGCAACTCCTAGACTAGGACCTGAAATTCGGGCGTTTAAGGCAACTTCCCTTGTTTCGTCGGTCAAACTCTGTGATTTTGAGGGTCACTCTGTGAACCCCCTTCCCTGTGCTCTACCCTACCACCTACTCAAGCATTCGATACAGTGCACCTTTACTTGACTTACTTGGAGGTAGGAACACCCATCTCCCCCGAGCCAAAACGAGTCTAAAGTTCTCGTTAAAAATCTAGCTCCCAAAAAAACTTTACTCAAGTGAAAACTTGACTAAAGCAGCTACACCAATTCCACAAGCAGACGATCCACACATGTGCTGTGTACATACAACTAACTCACCATGTCCCTTTGGGCAGGGGTGGAGATGGATCGGGCCACACCGGGCGGTGCTCAGGATTTACTCCTGGCTCTGCACTCAAAGATCACACCTGGTGGGCTCCGCGCACCCTGTGGGGTGCCCAAGATCCAACCAGGGTCAGCTGCTTGCAAGGCCGGTGCCTCCACTCTTGTACTACCTCTCCAGCCCTTACCATACTCTTACACTAAAACTAAACAAGCCGAAACATCAGGGAGAAGGTGAGAGAAAAATAGGCTTGGCTACCAGTCTGTGTTTCTGGGTTCCTTACCCCTATACCCTCTTTACCAAGCAATCTGCATGTGGCACCTCACTGCTCAAACCCATGCAGTTCCAGGAGACACTGCAGTGGGGTGGGCTGGGGCCCTAATGTCTGCTCTCAAAGGACAGGAAGCTGAAAAACTGGCTCCAAAGCGAATTCCCCTGAAATAATCCTGTGACCTCCTCTCCCCCCTCCCCCACACCCCACCCCTGGACACCACCACCCTGCACATCTTGGCCACATGAGACAGGATGTCTCCTCTCTGTCCCCGAGGCTGTTGGACTTGGCCTTTGACCACAGCCTTGCAATGGGCTTACATTTGCTCTGAGCTAAAATGGGTGTGCAGAGACCATGGCTGCTGCTGTGGGCCTAGGACCCCTTTGTCCCTGGTTCCAATTCGAATCTTGTTCCCATCTCCACCCTTCTGTAGCCAGCCCCATCCTTTAAGTGAGAGCAGCTCCTTTAGAGTAGGCATGTTGGCTGTGCAGCCCAGATGGTCTTCATCACAGCCACGACCCCCCACTACCACTCCGTCACTTCTTGAGCTGAAGCGACCACGGACCACATAGAGGATGGGAGTGCCATGTATTCATACTTGCTTGTGCAGAAGACAACAAGGGACTAGCTGCGGGCTGGACCCAGTGTGTTAGGAGCAGTTTCCTACCTTTTCATCCATTATGCTTCTTCCCCCAAATCCTTAGTTTTAGCTTCACACAGAAGGTGCTCACAGACCTGTCTTGGAAAACTGGCTGTGAATTAGTGAATACTAATACTCTGGATACTAATAATATCAGGCTGAAGCCTGATAGCACAGTGGTAGGGCATTTGCCTTGCACACAGCCAACCCGGGTTCGATTCCTCCGCCCCTCTCAGAGAGTCCAGCAAGCTACCGAGAGTATCTCACCCGCACAGCAGAGCCTGGCAAGCTACCCGTGGCGTATTCCATATGGAGAATGATGCAGAATAACGTCTCACAATGGAAACATTACTGGTGCCTGCTCGAGCAAATCGATGAGCGACAGGATGACAGTGGCAGTGACAGTGACTAATAATGTGAATACTAATACCGTGAAGTGGCTAGTCTGGTCTCCAAAAGAAAGGATGCGAGGGGCATGCAGACTGTCAGACTTTGGGTTTTGTTTGCTTAGGGAGGGCACAATCAGCAGTGCCTGGGGCTCATTTCTGACTCTACCTAAAGAGCACTCCTGGCAATGCTCGAGAGAACATGTGTGGTGCCAGGGATGGAATCAGGGTCGGCTGTGTTCAAGGCAAGTTTCCTAGCCCCCATCCCCTGCCACATGCTATCTCTCTGGCACTTTGACCCAGTGTTTCTTTTTCGTTTTGGAGTTTTGCTTATTTGGGCTATACCCAGCATTGCCCTGGGCTTACTTCTGGCCCTTCACTCAGGCACACAGCCCTGGTGGGGATGGGAAGGGGAGGGGGGCCATATGCAGTAGCAGGTGGAGAACTTGTGGTGGTGACTACATGTGAGGCCAGCGCCTCGCCTCCTGACACTCTCTCCACCTCTCCCTCCTTCCCTCCCTCCCTCCCTTCCCCCCTTCTTTCATGTATGCACGTGTGCCCCCCACCCAGCCAGTCAATTTTATTTATTTGTTTATTTATTTGGGTTGGAGCTCTGCTGTGCGGGTGGGATACTCTAAAATATTAACAATTAGGGTCTGGAGAGATCTCTGTCCAGGGCTGCTCGGTTCCAAAATTGGCGTTCGTGTGTCTCTGGGATCATGGCCGTTAAGGAACTTAATAAGTAGCCGGGGGGGCCATTCGTGGGTGTCATCTCAGGGTCCTGTTGGGTGGGGGAGCGAGCCAGTCATTTCTAACCAAAAAACTCTGCCCTCTCCGGCTCTGGGACAGGTACCCGCAAGATGGAATTCAAGGGCTACAACTGGCATGAGATGTGCTTCATCTGCCATCACTGCCGGGAGCCGATTGGGACCAAGAGCTTCATCCCGAAGGACAATGAGAACTACTGCTTGCCCTGCTACGAGAAGCAGTACGCGATGCGCTGCATCCAGTGCCAAAAGGTAGCTGTGGTCCGCCCTGGCCCCCGGCGCTCGACTCCTCCTTTCTGCAGGGGGCTTGTTACAAGTCTGGCAGTGTTCGGGAATGGGGGTGGGGGAGGAGAGTAGAGGCGTCCCCATGGCCAGGAGACAGATGTGGGCACTGAGGTTGCTTTCAGTCATGATTGAGCTCAGCTGCATTTCTGCCACCCTGCCTTGAGGCGTCTTCCCGGTCTCTGCTTCTGCGGGCGACCTGGTGGTAATGGGAAGGAAGGACTCACACAGTGTCCTGGAGCGGAACTGTCCGTGCTCTGCTTGAACCACCAAGGAGCTTCTAGTTCAGTGAGGAGGGCCAGTGAGACTGGGGGGGTGGGGGGCAGGAGAAAATAAGTGCCGGGAAAGGGTCTGCACGTGGATGGGGTCAGAGATCATCCATCCCGTGGGAACCCTGTGTGGCAGGCTCACTCGCTCACCCAGGCCTTCTGTCCCGCCCCTCCCACGCCCCAGTCCCTGCCCCCTCAGGACTGGCCACTCTTGCAGGACCTCTCCACTGCTCGCTCTTCCCATTGGCTTCTTCTCAAGATCTACGGCAACGAGTTGCTCTTTCTTCCTTTTCCTTCCCCATCTGATCATCCTGTTCAGCGGCTGGAAAGAGGCTGCACTGCCTGGGGGAGCCCATGCTGTGTGTGGGAGCTCACTGGCTCTCACACAAGCCTCTGCCAGCCTGCCCCCCGCCCCCTCACATCATGAGTCAGGCACTCTCTGGGTTCTTGGGGCTTCTTGGGGGGCTGCTGGGAAATGCATCTACTGGCCAGCGTTGAGGACTTGCCCACAAGTGCTCTGGAGCAGAGCACTGTGTACTGAGGGCCGGGCTGGGGCGGGGGACAGGGGAGTTAAAAGCATCTAGGGAAGATTCTCTAAGCAGGGGCAAGTCTGAGTTAGCTGGGTGATGTTTGGGTCACAGGACCATGGCGTCCTGAGGGGGAGAAATCCCACAAGCATACACCAGCACGTCACCGTCCAGCCCAGAATATTCTGCACACATTCAGCCTTTGGGGAGGAATATTGACCAGGAGATTATTGGAAAATAATCACCAGCTGATGGAAATGATGAGTATTCAAAGGAAATCCTAGGCAGTATGCTTTTTGTCTTGGTTTGAGGTTTTGGTTTTTGGTTTGGGGGCCATACCTAGCAGCAGTGCTCAGACTTGCTCCTGGCTCTGTGCTCAGAGATCACTCCTGGCAGCATCTGGAGGACCATATGGGATGCTGGGGGTTGAACTTGGGTCAGCCACACACAAGGCAACAGCTCTGCCCTCTGTGCTGTCTCTTTGGCCCCTGGACACTATCTTCCAGTCTGTCATGAGCTAGTCACCGGAGCACTGAAGGTGTCCAAGTCTCAGTGGACTCATCTCCAAAAGTGAAAACAGTGTCTGCCCTAGGACCCCTCTAGGAGGGCCTGGCGGATGCTGCGGTGCTGAAACAAGGAAACGCCCAGGGTGCAGAGCTTGGGTGTCTCTGCAGCTTCCTCCACTTCTCCTTTCTGATCTGGCTGAGACCCTTTAGCGGCTTCATTCCATTCCATCACCCCTTTCGTTTCCAAAAATAAATATGAAGATGGATGGCAGCAGAACAAAAGCTCAGGGTGAGATTGACGGGGTGCCCCCCACCCCCGTGTGCCCCCTTCCCTCGACAGCAGCTGCAGGCTGGTGTGAGCAGGCAGGCCCTGGTCTTCCCTAGCCCGCTCTTCCTGAGCATCCTCCGGGCCAGCTCCTCGAGTCCGGGGAGGCTTCACCTCTCTCCCACACACAGCGGTGTAGACTGACTCGCGATGGTGTTTAAGAGGCGACATGTGCCCGGCTTCCTAATGAGGATCCACTCTAGGATCCTTTCCCTGACCCTCACCACCCCGACATCACCAGTGATAAATTGGGGACCGCGGGCTGTCTGCAGGCCCAGGGACGACCAGGACCAGGGTCGGGTTCCAGCCTCAACTTGGAACGACCTGATGGCCCTCAACAACACGAGTCCCCTGTGGGAGTGCGAGGTGGAAGGACAGAGTCCTTGGATGGTCCTCAACACCACCTCTGAGTTCTGGGCTGGGGAGCCGGTGTCGGCGGCGGGCAGTGGGGCCGGGGGGGCGGGGCGGGGGGAGTGTCTGGGGGTGAGGACATGTGCACAGACGCTGACCTCTGGGCCGCCCCCACCGCACCCTCAGCCCATCATAACCAGTGGCATCAGCTATCGCGAACAGAACTGGCACAAGGAATGCTTCGTGTGCGCCGTCTGCGGGAAGCCTCTGTCGGGGCAGCATTTCACGTCCCGTGACGACTCTGCCTACTGCATCAGCTGCTTCTGCGACCTGCAGGCCAAGAAGTGCGCCGGCTGCACCAACCCCATCAGCGGTGAGCCTCGGGGTCCTGCACACGGGCGGGGGTGGGGGCGAGGGGGAAGCGGAGGGGCGGAGAAGAGGGACAGCAGGTGGGCGTGAGGAGACCCAGGCCAGGTTCTGAACAGAACTGACTTTCCTGCTTCACTGTAGATCAGAGGGGAGCTTCCTCCTGCCCTTGCGGGGTCCGAGCCAACTCCCATCTCCAGTAGCTGCAGCGTCCTGCTCCCCGCTCACGGCAACTCTGACCCTGACCTGACTCTGTCATCTGAGTTTACGCGTTCATAGTTTGCCATCCACTATGCAAGAATTTCTATCCCCTCTGCCCAACCCCACATCACTTTTGTGAGACCTTTCATGGCCCGTGCAGAGAAAAGAAACACCTCCTCTCCTACACTGCTTTGATAACTTCACACGTCACAAAACGTCTGAGCAGGGACACAGGACACTGAGTGAAGGTACAGGAGGAAAAAATGCTAATCTGCAGTTTCACCCTATGTGAATAAGAAAATAGGTCACAAATAAGTAAATACACAGGGCTAGGGAGATAGTCCAGTGAGTAGGGTGCTTGCCTTGCACACAGCTGACCCAGGTGCAATCTCTGGCATCCCACATGGTCCCCTGAGTACCCACAGGAGTGACTCCTGAGCACAGAGTCAGGAGTAAGCCAGATGTGGCCTAAAAGAGAAAACCAAAGAGTAAACACAAATAGGGGCTTCAAGATGAGAGCACTGGTTGAGCATATTATTTCATGACCAACTTACTCTGTGGTGTTGCTGCATGTCTGTGCCCTGGAGGACCTGTACTCTGTCCCCTGGTGCCCAGCCCCAAATTGTGCCCCACCCCCACCACCCAGCCCGAGTTTCCAGACCCAGGACACTGAAACTCCTCTCTCAGCTCCTGACTCAGTGGCGGCTTCTCTTCACTGGGCTTGTTCTCTGTCCACAGGTGTGGGTGGCACCAAGTACATCTCCTTCCAGGACCGGCAGTGGCATGACAACTGCTTCAACTGCAAGAAGTGCTCCCTCTCGCTGGTGGGACGCGGCTTCCTCACCGAGCAGGACGACATCTTGTGTCCTGACTGTGGGAAGAACATCTGACAGCCTTGACTCCCGCCGGCAGCCCGAGTCCTGGCCTCCACCGCAGCCCGGCTCCACCACCAGGCCCCGACTCTGCACACCCCACCCCACCCCCGCACCCGCCGTGCCTGTGCACGTCCAAGCAGCGCTTTTCCTCCCTGTGCTAGTGCTCTCCCAGGGCTGGAGGAAACTGCGGTAGGCTCTAGGTGAGACCATGATTCTAAAGTCAAGCCAAGCACATGCCAGTCTAAAAATCCTTCCCAGTGTCTTTCCACCTCCCTCCTTCCATCCTTCCCTCTCTCTCTCTCTCTCTCTCTCTCTCTCTCTCTCTCTCTCTCTCTCTCTCTCTCTCTCTCTCTCTCCCCTCCTCCCGTCCCCCACCTCACGCCCCCCCAACACTGTGTATTTAATTTTCAAGTGCAATGAGCATGCCGCGAATGTCGGTATCATGTGTGACTCCCTGTCACAGTGGAAGTCAAGATTTATGTGTCACGTACAATAAAGGCCTTCAGGACAAAACTTTTCCCAGGCATGGCGTGAGAAATCAATCACCACTCGACACGAAGAAGTAATTCTACTTTCTGGCCTGTTCCCCTGATCCTGGGTGTGGATGCAGGGTCGGATGGTCCCTGTTCACTAGTGTCGCATCCCACCTTTCGTTTGAAGCTGGGATGGGGTACGCCAGATGGCTGAGTCTCGTGGTCTCCCTGTCCTAGACCCCCCACAAACCCAGTTTCAGATATCCGGAGGACCCTTGGCAGAAAAGTTCCCAACAAAGCCCTCGGGCAGCACCACGCTGCCTCCCTCACCCCTTCCTCTCTGCCCCGCCTTTTCAGCAAAGCTTTTTAGTGAAGTGAAATCAGAATACACACTTAAGGACTGGACAGATTGTACAGCAGGTCGGGCCCCTGCCTTGCACACAGCCAACCCGGGTTTGATCCCTGAGCTCCGCCAGAACTTATCTCTGAGCACAGTGCTAGGAGGCAGCCATAGGCCCCACTGGGTGTGGCCCAAAGTGCAGATCCAGAGCGGGGTCTGGACTCTTACCTTGCAAGTATGAGGCTACAAGTTTGCCTCCCAACACCATCCCATATGCCGGGGTGAGATCACAAGGGCACTGCCTTGGGGGCCCCTGGGGGCTGAGTGCCAGCACACACCGCTTCCCAGGGGAAATGGTAGCACATCCCGGGCAAAGGCCTTGGTGAACAAACCCCGTGTGCAGGTCCCACTGCCCAGGGTGAGGAAGGGAGCACATCACAGAGAGCACTAGTGAAAGGGGAAGTGGGGAGAGAGATGAAAATAAAACAGGGCAGGGGTAAGACCTCCAGAGGCTGAGATTTAAGTATTGCCTGCCGGAGAGGCCCAGGTTTGGTCCCCAGCACTGCGTGATCCCCTGAGCACTGAGCTGGGAGACTCCAGGTACCACAAAGTATGCACCCAAAACAAACATTCAAAATTTTAAATACGGGGCTGGAGCAATAGCCCAACGGGTAGGGTGTTTGCCCTGCACGAGGACGACCCGGGTTTCCCGGCATCCCATATGGTCCCCTGCACCACCAGGAATAATTCCTGAGTGCAGAGCCAGGAGTAACCCCTGTGCATTGCCGAGTGTGACTCAAAAAGAAAAAAAAATTTTAATATGTAAAGGACATAAAACAAATATTATCAGACCAAACTGTGAGTTTTATAGGAAAGTCAGAACTGTGGTCCTGAATTTAACGGCAGGCAGCAGGTGGCCTCTTCACCACCGGCTCCAGTTCTGAGAGCAGCTAGCTGCCAGGCCAAGAGTGCCGCCAGCACTGACACCTGGTTGCGGTGCCCTGGAGTGCACTGGGTTGAGTTATGGTGGGTGGTGCCTTCTGGGGGTTGCAACCAGACTTGCACATCAGGGGTCCCACCTGGGCCCTGGCACTCACCATCTTTCCAGTAACAGATGCTCATCAACAGCCCACCCTTTCTTGGGTGGGGGGTGCTTGCGCCTCTGGTTGTGTGGTGTGGCTAGAAATGGTTGGGGGGTGTGGAACGCGTGTACCTAACCCACGCGGAACCCAAGCTCTCAACCATACGCAGGTGTCCCCTTCCTCTGGGTCCTCACTGCTGGTTTTCTTAAAAATGGGTATGAGGGGCCAGGCTTGTGGCTCAGTGCTAGAGCATAATAGGCCCTAGGCTCAAGCCCCGACACAAGGGGGAAAAAAAAATTCATTTGGGTGCCAGGAAGAGTTGAAGATGAGCTTGGTGTACAGGACACTTGAGTATGGACCTGGCACCAGATGCCACCAGCACTCCAGGGACAGATCTGCCGGGCCGCAGCAGCACAGCACGTCCTGATTCTGATATTCAGCCTGTTCCCGGACCGGGTACCAGCAGGAGGGGCTTAGCGAGTGACTGGGAGGCCCCGCTCCAAGAAGGGCCTTCCTGGCGACGGCTCGGCCTGCTTATGTGAGTGCTCTGCAGCCCGAGAGGTCCACAGCTGGTACTTTTGCACCTTTTTTTTTTTTAACTTATATTTTATAGTTCACAGTGATTTTTTACATTATATATTCCAACACCAATTCCACTACTATTATTTCCTAATTTCCCAACCACAACCCAAGCCTGCCCTAGGAACAGGCCCTAAAAGATTTCCTTAGAAGAAAGTGTGTGAAGATTACTGCCTCTCACCATGGAGCAATGAAGCCCTTATATAGCCCTTATATAAGAGATTATTGTTACAGGCTAAGCTTTGTGTGTAAATATTTTAATCGAGATTGATTGCCTTCTATTTTACACCCCATTCAGTGTGGTGTGTTACTGCTGGTATATCAGTGGAGTTGAGTGTGAGATGTGGCACCTTTAATATAACATGCCAAATCCTGGGGCTGGAGCGATAGCACAGCAGTTGGGCGTTCACCTTTCACGCAGCTGACCCGAGTTTGATTCCTCCACCCCTCTCGGAGAGCCCGGCAAGCTACCGAGAGTATTGAGCCTGCGTGGCAGAGCCTGGCAAGCTACCCGTGTGTATTGGATATGCCAAAAACAGTAACAATAAGTCTCTCAATGAGACATTACTGGTACCCGCTCGAACAAATCAATGAGCAACGGGATGACAGTGACAGTGACTGCCAAATCCTGCCGTGTATTTGGATAGTAGTGACATATTTTAGTTGAAGATATTCACTAACTAGGAAGACTTCCCAGTATTTAAGTATTCAATAAAGAATAAATGTGAAAGTGTGTGTGGCACTGCACTAAACCATTTTAAGGTTTGTCTTCTTTCAGCATTGCAAATGAACATCTCCAGGCATGAACCAATTATGGCAGTACATGAAAAGGGGGGTGGGAGGGGGGGCTTTCTCCATCCTTGCCCTTCTCTATCTCCCATTCAGTGTGTTGCTCTCTTGAAGATTTTCACTTAAATAAATTTTCACTTATCCAAGCGCTGACTCTGTCGCTAGTTAACTATTTCCAGGCCACATCCCTGCATTTGTCACCACACTGGGGGTTAATCTTAGCTCCAGGGTCGGCCAGTCTGTTTGCTGCCCGCTTCCGCTGCTCTGGGGCGCTCCTTCCCTGCTCTCAGCTGGCAGGTTCACTTGGACCAAGCTTAGCTGTGTGGTAACACTCAAGTATGACAGCTGTGTGGCTTCCCTCAGGGAAAGAAGAGCTTTCCACCTCTTTATAGAGGAAGGTCATCAGGATGACTGACCACAGGTCGGCAAGATGAGGCCAAGATAGCAGAGGCAGGTGAAAAAAACCTCTTTTGGCTTTCTTCTTTTGGCCATCCAAGACAACTATCATAATCAAGCTCTTAGACTCACAAAAAGCCGGTCATCTTCTGTATGAGTGTGTGGGTGGGGGGGGGGGGGGGCAGGTGGTCTCTTTCACTAGCCGTTCAAATTTCCATTTTATTTTTACCTGGGGGGAGGGTTGCTTGGGGGCCACACCCAGCAAAGCTTAGGAGCTATTTATTCCTGACTACGTGCTCAGGGAATGTTCTCGACAATATTCAGGGGGTAGTGCCAGGGGTTGAACCCAGGGCTCTCACATGTGAAGCGTGTGCTCCAGCACTTTGGACCATATCCCTAACCCTCTTCAGATAAAAAAAAAAAAAAAAACGAACATTTTTTTTTTTAAATCCTTAACTCTCCTTTCTGGGGGAGGGGTATGTCTGGCCCACAGCCAGTGGTGCTCAGGCCTTACTCCGGGCTCTGCACTCAGGGATGGCTCCTAGCAGGTTTTGTGGAACCATATGGGTTGTCAGCCAAGTGTAAAGTCCCCTCTGCCTCCATTCTACCTCTCCAGGTCTCTATCCACTTCTTTCAAGTAGCTCTGCACCCTGCCTTCCTCCTTGACTCGGTTTGACTTTCTGTCACTATAACCCAGCACTGCACTGCTCACTTCTCTTGTAGGCCCACCATTAATAGATTTTCCCCCCCTGCCTTAGAGAAGACAATGGACTTTAATAAATGATGGAGTAGGGTACGATTTTTTAGTAAAAAGCACATGAAAACAACCTAAACAGAAATAAGTATGTTTTTGTCCTTTCTGTCCAGACTGAAGGCGGGGGAATCTACCCCAAGGTTTTTCTAATTTAGTCCATTTAGAGCTGCATGATCCATTATTAAAATGTCAATTTAGGAATTAATTGAAGGCAACCCCAAACACACAGATCTTGGTTTGTTCCAGTGAGGAATGGCCACAGGAGCTGGATTCTGGTTCCAGGTTTCATGAAACCTGTGACAGTGATGGGAGCGCCAACGAGGGGGCGGGGCTTTCCTTTTGGGCAGGATCCAGGGTGGGCTGGACTCTGGATCCATCATGATCCCAATCAGCCTGCGCCCAGAATGCCAAACTCTTAGGAAGATACACTTTCAATATTGCTTGTTTAAATTATGGACTTACAGTCTTCTGCCTTCAAAATCTCATTGATATAGTGATAACTTAACTAATAAAGAGATACTTATTATTGAAAAAATGTATATTGCTTGTTTGAAAGAGGGCAAGTCATTAGAGTGCTTCCTCCACTTTTTAAATGAATGACAGACCCACTGAATTATTTTATTCCGTTTATTTAAATAAGGGTAAAGCTACTTACAACTTTTTACATACAAAAATGTACAAGGTTAAACCTTTTCATAGCGAATTATAAAACCTGCACAAGCATTTAATAAAAGAGCACACTTAAAAAAACATTTGACCATTTTGAAGCCTCTAAAGATTACTGAAATTCCACAGTAGTAAATAGAGGACGCTCTTACATACATACAGTTTAATCTACTGGCAGTTTTACTTAATGTAAGTTTTTTAAAGGTCATTGCTATTGAATGAGTCTCTATTAGATCAGCTTTAGAATCTTCTCTCAAAATATAAGTCGACCAAAATATATTTTCAAATCATTAATGCTGAAGAATTTTGATACTAGTCAAAGTACTATGGCCTCATCGGACTAACTGCTCCAGAGTGCCAAAGTGTCTTGGGAGCGGTCGGGGTTAATAGGCTATTCTGACCAACTGTGTTGCCCTCACACCACACACAGTGCCCTCCTGTGACAGGGTCCTGAGGTCTCCCAGAATTCTAAGCAGTCGAAGACCTTTCAGATCTAAGAGAATGGCAGTCAGCCCCTCCACACCCCTCAGTGAACAGGAAGGGTCAAGAAATGGAATTGGCAACCCAAGGCTGAAGCTTGGGGTCTACAGAACAGTAGGAAGCAAGTAAAAATGAGGGATGGAGGGAAAGAAGGAAAACAAGACACAAGGAGAGCAAAGAAGAATAAAGACTGCCAGCAGAGCCTGGAGCAACAGCCCAACGGGTAGGGTGTTCGCCCTGCATGAGGCCAACCCAGGTTTCCCAGTATCCCATATGGTCCGAGCACCGCCAGGATTAGTTCCTGAGTGCATGAGCCAGGAGTAACCCCCGTGCATCGCCAGGTGTGACCCAAAAAGAAAAAAAAAAATTGCCAGCAAAGGCAGGTGGGGATGGAGTGCGTATGTCCGGAATCCACACTCAGTGACCCAAAAGGCTTTATTTACTTACCACATTAATTAAAGGCTCTGGCTGTACAGAAACAGAGAATCAAGGACCACAATATTCATCCATGATAATGAGTAAATAGTAACTCAAAGCTTTCACCTTTCCAATCAAGTCCTCCTTCTAACCTTTATAAGGACACCAAAGCAAAACATGAACATGCAAGCACCCCAATTATGTTTCAGATGCCCAGCCTTCAGTGGGCTTTGCTATGCTGAGAAACATAAGTGGTGTCAATCTACAGGGAGAAATCACAACATCCTCTGTCAAGAAACACATAATATAGTTTCTCACTGCTCCATACCCCATACTCAGATAGCTCACTCAGTTATATGCTGCTATATGAGCACTGATTCTGAATGTTAGTTATATAAACTTCAATTTGAAGCAACAATGTTACACAGTTCAGCTGTTCTTATCAACCTACTCTGTAAGTTAAATGCACAAATTAAAAATTAATTTTGAGTAACTAAAGTCAGTCTCCACTGACTTAAATTTGTCAGATGGCTAACTCTCACTTTAACCAAGAGAAAATAGAGATGGAAGCAGAGGGGACAACCAAATATAAAATGAACTCGTCATTCTACCCTAAAATCTGTACTTCAAAACTGCTTAACATAGATTTATATACAGAATCACAGTGTCCTTCAATAATATGACATACATCAGCCGTGCAAATATTTACCAATTTATAACAATAATTTGGTGCAACATTTAGTAGGTATCAACTTTGTCTTCTACATACAGATTTACAGTATGGATAAAGGCAGAATGGCTAAAAACTATAGGGTTAAAGTTTTAGTACAACATAGTACTTACCTGCAAGGCTGAATGATTTTTTTTTTTTTTTTGGTAAGGCTATTCAATAGCTGAATGAAAATGCTACTTTTTCATTCTTTTGGTGCTGGGATTGAGCCCAGAGTCTCACGCGTGAAGAGACTGCATTCTATCATTAAGCGCCAACCAGCGTCTACATGCTGCTTGAACAAACCGAAAGCGGAACAGACTCCTCTAAACTACTTCACAGGCAAACAGCAACTTGCAAATCACACGGTCACAGGAGGTGTGAAGAATCTTTCGTACTTGATTAGAACACAGAGCAGAAAAGACAGTAACACTCATGAATGCCAGCAATACCGATTTCCTTCTGTTGCACAGCGGGAACGGAACCACCACTAGGAGGAAATTCCAGACACCTGAGCTGATGCAGGGTGTGGCAGCATGTCCCAAACTCTCCTCGGCCGCTGGCAGGGCTCCTCCGGCTGGCACTGCTCTTTTGTCCTCGACTCTGGCAGCAAGAGTCCAGCAGCTCCTCAGCTCACCTACGCCAGATCACAGGGGTTTCCTGCTGGACACTTCGGTTTCCTGAACTCAATGTTCTAGAATTCTGACCTCCTCTTCCTTTCCTCAATTTTCAGCCATCACTTTTTATGACCTCTGCCATGATTATCTTACCTGACCATTTTAAAACCAGCTTCATTTTGAAAAAGTTCTGGGGCTGGAGAGATAGCACAGCGGGTAGGGCGTTTGCCTTGCACGCGGCCGACCCGGGTTCAAATCCCAGCATCCCATATGGTGCCCTGAGCACGGCCAGGGGTAATTACTGAGTGCAGAGCCAGGAGTAACCCCTGTGCATCGCCAGGTGTGACCCAAAAAGCCAAAAAAAAAAAAAAAAAACCCAACATTTTGGAAAAGTTCAAGTTCCTGGGAAGGGCACCCATGATCACAGAGTGAACACAGACCACTGATGGGCTTTCTACAGGGTGGGCTACAGACAGGACTGACCAGTCAGCTCCAAAAAAAAACCCCCAATTCTGTTATGAATTTGGAGGAGCGAGAGTAAACACTTGACTTCCCTTTTGGTTTTTATGGGAAGCAATGTAAGCACTTAAAGAACAGCAATTTTGTCTGTGTGGTTTACATCTTTTTTCTGCTTGCACTACAAATACTTCTTTTATTTTGGTGGACCTTTAGGATCAGTGTGGCCGCACTGAATAAAATATCGCGATGAACTGTTCGATAATGTTTAGGAAAGGTAAAAATTGCGAACTACTCATATAAAAGAAAATCTCCAACTTCCCCAATGATTGGAGCAGACTAAAGAGAATCCCTAAAATCCACTGGATGCTTTTTACACACCTGGAGACATGTGTGTTCACAAAAGAAATTTTTCATCGGGGCAGAAAAGACAAGAGGATTGTTCTTTAAAGAAGGGCCAAGAAGAAAATGAAAATGACTCTAAAAACCTAATTTTAAACTTAACAATTTCCCACAAAAATCAGGATGCTTGTAAATACTGTCGGATATGTGAATTTGTCTTAAAAAACAAGTTAGAATTATTTTTTCACTTCTAGAAAATTTCTTTCATGGCCACGTAACATGCTGTATCTTCCTCTTTGCCTCAGGGGGCTTCAGGTTGTTCTGAAAGACATAAATAGAAATCAATTTTTATGATTCATAGAAACAAACTGTCAGGAAATAACTGAAATGACTATTTAAGACGCACATTTACTAGCATGACTAGCAGAGCAGTGCTGCCACCTGGTGGGAAAGAATGTTTAGATTAGTAAATAAGGAAACTCCCCCAGGTTCCAATTTCCTTTCCATTTTCAGTAAGGTTTTCCTCCTCAGCAGGACACCAGGGCAACTTGTGACCAAAGGTCTGAGGCTTGATGCTGCCTGGGCCTGGAGGTGCTGGGAGGTACCGGGACCACAGCTAGCAGTCTTGGGGTGCCATTCAGGCTAGAAACAGGAATTTGGGGCCACACACTAGGCAGCATGTGTACTCCAGCTCTTGAGCCATCCCTCTTCCCAGCCCCAGCTCCCATTTTTCTCACAGCATTTGTCAGATGTTTCCATCTTATAATCGCCCTGGGCATTTACAAATATGCAGGCTGAGTCTTATCACAGTATCAATGAAATAAATCCGCAGGAGAGTGGGAGTAATGCTTTGTCTGGGTTTTTAGATTACTCGGAGCTCACCGATAGCTCCAGACCCGCTCCCTCCTTCCTAGCTCACATCTCCCCCAATCTCACCATCCAAGATCTTTTTTTTTTTCTTTTTGGGTCACACCCAGCAAAGCTCAGAGGTTACTCCTGGCTCTGCACTCAGGAATTACTCCTGGCAGTGCTCAGGGGACGATATGGGACACCAGGATTGAACCTGGGCAGGCCACATGCAAGGCAGATTCCCTACCCACAATACTATTGCTCCAGCCTCTCACCATCCAAGATCTTAATATGAAGATTTATGTTTTGTTTTGAGGTCACACCCAGAGGTGCTCAGAGCTTGCTCACTGCTCTGTGCTCAAGGTCACTTCCTGGTGAGGCTCAGGGGACCAATGTCACACCAGGGATCAAATCTGGGTTGGCCATGTGGAAAGCGAGCACTTTACCCTGCTGCGCTCTCTCTGGCCCGTTCTACTGGCTCCTAACCCCCATCCCTTCCCTCCCACCCCCCCCACCCCAGGGTTACTGACTATGGAGAAAGCCTGGTGTTATTAAGCAACACATGGAGTCAAACAGATCTCAGTTCAGACTGTGGTCTGACCACTTATTAATTTTGGAACCCTGGATGAGTTTATTTTAGTGTCCTAAGCTTCTATCTGCTGAGATTTTTTTTCTTTTTTTTTAGCCGGAGCGATAGCACAGCAGGGAGGGCATTTGCCTTGCATGCAGCCGACCCAGGTTCGAATCCCAGCATCCCATAGGGTCACCCTGCAGCCAAAAACCTCTGGAACCCAGCCACAGCGATGCTCAAGGCCCTCTCCACAAGTTCGAACGAGCCTCATGCATGAAGGAACCAGCAGAGGAACCCAGGTGTGCGTGACCCGGGGCTGAGATCTCCAAGTCTGCTAGGATCGGGACTGGGCCTCTTCCGCCCAAATTTCCCATTTTCCAGTAGCTAGGCGGTCACACCCAGAAACTGACCCTGGTGCCGTGTAATCCCACCAATGGTCAACATCCAGAAACTATAAAACCAAGCTTTGGGAAGCGACATCTTATAGCCTAGTTCTCCCTCTGGGAGAACCTGGCAAGCTACCGAGTTTCCTGCCTGGATGGGACAGCCTGGCAAACTCCCCGTGGTGTATTCATATGCCAAAACCATATGAACAATGATGGGTCTCATTCTCCTGACCCTGAAAAAGCCTCCAATGCGGCACCATTGGGAAGGACGAGTAATGAAAGGCTGCTAAAATCTCAGGGCTAGGAGAATGGAGATGTTACTGAGATGGCTCGAGAAAATTGACGATCAATGGGATGATGATGATGATGATGATGATGATGATGATGATGATGATGATGATGATGATGATGAAGTTTCTATCTGTGAAACAGGAGTAGCTATTATGCCAAAAGCCTAAGGTTGGTGAAAGGATCCAATTGACTAATAAATAAGCTTGAAGGTAAGGGATTTAACTCAGTAGAATTCTGAGTTTTTGTGTAAACAAGACCCAGTCTCCCCCTTCCCCTAGCCTCCCCCCACCCCCAACCCCACCGCGACACACAGAAATACCGCTGGTGAAAGTCAGCAGTTTTGTTTTGATCCCTGATGTAATCTGAAATGATAATGCCAAAGTATACCATGGAATGCTGAAGACTGTTTGTAAACCCTCAAAAGTTACAAACTGGGGACCAAAGGATGTAGTCGAGTGGTACAGCACTTGCCTTGCATGTGCTCAATCCCCAGCAATACCACAAAAAATTATTCATTAACACCAAAGTGTCTGCAGGTCCCAGAGAGGTGACGCACTTGGTAGAGAAGGCAAAGCTGGGACGTAGGGGACTGAGGTCCTTTAAGAGACACCATGAGGGGCCGGAGCAATCATATATTGGATAGGGCATCTGTCTTGCATGCAGCCGGCCTGGGTTCAATCCCTGGCATCCCATATGGTTTCCCCAGGACCACCAAGTAACCCACATCACATCACTGGATGTGACCCAAAAAGCAAAAAAAAAAAAAAAAAGAAAAGAAAAAAGAGAGAGACATCATGAGTTCCCTGCCCCTTCGACCATGTGGTCCCCAGTAAGCGAAGAGTTGGCTAAGGCCTGGCAGTGGAAGACACCCGCCAATGGTGTGCCAGAGCACTTCCCAGCCTGCAGGACTGAAGCAGCAAATGCCTTGTCTGACCATCCAGTCAGGTATTTCCATTACAGGAGAGACTGAGAGAACAAGGAAAGTAACAAATGCTACAAAGCTGCTGCATATTTTAAAGCGAGTTTACTTTTCTGAGGAACCCTGGGAAGACTATATCTGTACCTATCAATTGGTGTATATCAGAGTACAGATAAACCATCTCTTCAAATAACTACCAAATTTGCCAACATATGAAATCACGTATGTAAATGCTTACATGAAGCAGGGCACAACCTTTACATATAAAAATATATACACAGGGGGCTGGAGTGATAACACAGTGGGTAGGCCGTTTGCCTTGCACACAGCTGACCCGGGTTAGACTCCCAGCATCCCATATGGTGCCCTGAGCACCGCCAGGAGTAATTCCTGAGTGCAGAGCCAGGAGTAACCCCTGTGCATTGCTGGGTGTGACCCAAAAAGCAAAAAAAAATATATATATATATATACATATATATGTATATATATGTGTATATATATATATATACACATATATATACACACACACAAACACAGTAATTTAGTATATCTCCCTCCCCCAAGTTACTTCAGCTTACTACAACTTCCTCCATCCGGAGGCCAGGAAACAGCAGATCCTTACACTTATAGTGTGGTTTAAAGTCCAAAAAGTTAAAGCTAATTAGGAAGGATGCGAGTTGTCTTGAAGTTCAATTACAAGTTGAAATGGGGGATAATATTGTGTAAGAACCTTGACTCCTAAGTGCTCTTAGTGAAGACAATAAGTTATGATCAAACTTGAAAACGCTATTTAATAAATATATGTAGAGAAACATGTTGAAAACAGGGAGCTACTTCACATGGGTGGCGCGCACAGATCAGGTACCTGCTCACAGCGCCAGGAGCACAGTCCTGTGGCCCCCACAGCTTGAGGCCAGAGCGCCAACTGTTAGGCAGCATAAATGCTAAAAGCTGTATAAACATCAGGTGGTAGAAACGCCAGGTCGTATGAAAGTCAGGCTGCATATACATCAGGTTGCTCAGCTGGGCCTGAACCACCAGGAGTGGCCCCAGCTCCAGAGCACTGCTGCGAAGCGCCCCACTTCCCACCAGTTACAATGTTCAAAAAGTTAACAAGTGTGTGACTCCAGGTAAATTCCTAATATTCCAACCCCGCCAGAGTGTCCCTCTACACATCTCAAGCTAAAAGAAACCAAATGCACTTTTGAAAGGATGAGCGTATCGCCATCGGGTCTGGAACACAGAGAAACTAGATGTAAAAACCAGAGAGCTCACCCAAAGTTGCCCAAACAGCTGCGCGCCCCCACCCCCCGCCCGCCGAGACGGGAGACGGATTGCTCGACTGCTCCAGGGAACCCGCAGCCCGTCCCGCACTTACTACCGCCTCAGCTTCTTCCTTAGGAGCCACGCGTTTCAACTTCACGGGAGTCGGTCCAACTGGGGACAAAGGTGGTGACTTCAGAGGGCCCGAAGGACTTCTCCTGTGTGTTAAGTCATGGTTCTGTTTACTGTCACTATCGTGTCCCAGCTTATTGTTCACAGGCAAATTGGAAGACAAGATCAAGGAGGAGGAGTTTGCAAGTTTCTGAAAGGCATTGCTGGTCAAGCCGGCCTGAGGCGGGGGCTTGAGCCGGTCATTATCTCCGTTCTCAGTCTTTCTCACTTTTATACTTGTACTGGTTGAACTTCCATCAAACACAATCAGGGGTCTCTTCCTTAGCCCGTCCACAGAGCCACTCCTAAAACCAAAGAAAAACACCGTGCTAATGAAGAACCAGCGCACTGGAAACCAACCTGAGCAGGGGATGGAGATCGGCGGGGCGGGGGGTTGGGGGGGACGGACATCAGCTTTGCAGATACGAGGCACCGAACACAAAAATCAAAAGACAAAGACCAAAATTAGATTTACTGATAACTCATCTAAGTAGAACTACGGAAATAAGATTTTCTATGTTCATCTGAAATAAAGCAATAGTCTTCTAGTGTTTGAAATTTTTAAGTATTTGCTGACAAGAAACTTAAAGTCACCTTTTAATGTATGTGCCACTTTCATTTTGAAAACACCATCCAATTCTCTTTTTATGGGGCGAGTTGCCCATCCTACCTTGCAGCACGTGGGGGAGCTATGCAGTGCATGTGATCAAATCTGAGTCCTCTATGCAGCTCAACAGCACATCCACATCCTAACTCTGGAGCTTAATCTAATATTCTAATTTTTTTTTGTTTGGGGGCCACACCCTCCAGATAGTGCTCAGGGGTAAGTCGTGAACGGGTTCAGGGGACCATATGGAGTGCCAGGTATGAAACCCAGGTCAGCGTCTGGGTAATTAATAACTTTTTTTAATTCACCAGCTTCTATCTTAACTGTATCCTTAACGATCTAGAGAACAGTTTTAAAAACGTGCTTTGAAATAGAAAAGATCCTGAAAGATTTACATGGGTCAATGTGCCTGAATACGTAGACCAGGAAGAAAGTATCACCACGGGCAGGAGGGAGCTCACTGGGTTGAAACATGCGCTTTGCAAACAGGAGCCAGGGATTCAATCCCCAGCACTCTAGGCTTTGTTGGGAGGGACCGGTGAGCACTGGGAGTAGCCTCCCAAAACTGTGTGCAGCACCCCCAAAAAGGAAAAGTATTTCCTTAGGAAGAATCAAGTCAGGCTTGCTCTTCATGCCTGTGTTCTCCCTGAACACATATTTCACTTGCTCGCCTCTGATTCTCTGCTGGCCTCTTTCCACTCTGGCGAAGGTACACAGTAGCCGGACCAATCAGCATGTGACCCCCAGGTTCACAGGCAACAGACTGTGCTCCCAATCCTCTGATCCGGATGTACATATATTTATTTCCCAGAAGACTAAATGTATACGTATACGAGAGTACTATCCCTACTGAAGCAGGTTTCCCTTCGTAAGTGGAGATTAAACCAACTAACTCAGAGCTCCACGGTTCTCGTCAGTGTGCTCTCTCACTCCATCCTCTCCTATAGTAACAGGCACTGCAAAGACGGTGCCTCCCAAACAGAGGCCTCCAACAAAGCTGTTAATCAGTCACTTGCATCCACCAGCAATAAAACAGGAAAGGACATAACTAGCCCACTCTTAGGACACTCTGGTCATTAACCAATCATACTAAACAAATTAATACGTTTCTATTTTTATGAAAAAAAATTTCTGAAACGTCAAACTTTTCGAGGGCATTCCTGAAACTCTACAATTTTCACTGTGCTATGATTAAGACCTAAAGTCTTATTCTCACAATTCAACAATCTTATTGGCTCTTCCTACAGAGATATCCAGAACTCAAATGATGTTTTTTTGCTTTTTGGGCCACACCCTTAGTGCTCAGGGACCACTAAGGGTGGGGCTCAGGGGACCAAATGGAGTGCTAGGTATCAAACCCAAATTAGCCACACACAGGCCAGCACCGCACCCGCTGTACTATCTCTATGACCCTGATTCTCTCTATATATATATTCCAGTTAGTGGCACTGTCATCCTGTTGTTCATCGATTTGCTCGAGCGGGCACCAGTAACGTCTCCATTGTGAGACTTGTTGTTACTGTTTTTAGCATATCGAATATGCCATGGGTAGCTTGCCAGGCTCTGCGATTCCAATTAGTACCTTCACATAAATCTGCCCAAATCTGCTCACTGCTCAAAGGGAAGAAGCCACCATCTTCACTAAGAGCACTTAGGAGTCAAGGTTCTTACACAATATTCTCCCCCATTTCAACTTGTAATTGAACTTCAAGACAACTAGCATCCTTCCTAATTAGCTTCAACCCTTTGTCCCCTTCCCTCTGCACTCCAGGCCTGCAGATATTTGCTTGGGGTAGCTGTGCAGGGTTCTGCATTCCAGGGCAGGTTGTTGATGTTACTCTCAGCAAGTCTGAGTCACTTAGGTTTGACCAGTTCCCTTCACTTTTCTCTCACTGCTACATAACACACTTTACTTCACCTGTTCCTTTGTTTTTCTCAAAACACTAGCAAGAAATTCTACACAAACAGCTGCTGAAGTAACTTTGCCTGAGTAAACAGAAAGACAAAACTATTCAGTCAGGAGCCCAAGAAAACAGTATGGCAGACAGGGCCTTGCCTCTCACATGGCCCACTTCAGCTTCGATTCCCCAGAACCCCACACGGCCCTCCGGTTCCACCAGGAGTAAGCCCCAAGCACTGCCATGTGCGGCCCCCAAAAACAAAACTACTCAATCAGTGCAAGATGAAAGCCCAAACCACTCAAGAGTACCTTTACAAAGTAAAAATAAAAAGACTACCTTTTAGCCTCACTTTTTATCCCCTCCTGTTCTCTTTTCTTTTCCATCATCTTCCCCCATCGGTTCTTTGGCAAATCTCTCCGAGGCAATGGTATCGCGTGCTGAACGTACAGATCAGTAAGCTCGTCCTTGTTGATGCTTCTGTCATTTTCAACCGCTATGTTCTTCTGTGGGACAGAAAGCCAAGGTGATTTCAAAACAGCATCCTTTGTCGTCAGGACCCCTCTCCTACGGAACAGGGCCCAGGAAGCGGGCCCAGATACCACTCAAGCACAGGGGACCACGCCCCTCACAAGCTGACAGTCTTCAGTCCTGCCCGCTGCTGGAAAGCACTGACTGCTGGGCACACCCCGCCAACCTCTCCGAGACCCAGGACTGGGTAGAGGATTTAGGGGACAGGGCAGGGGGGTAAACCTGACCAGGCCAACAGTATGGCATTAACAACATGAGCTTGACAACGGCGTCCAGAAAGGCTGCAGGGATGCAGACGGGGCAGGAAGACTGGAGGTGGCCTCCAGTAGCTCAGCTGTCCCTAATGCAGCAGGAGGGGTGGGCTTCCAGGAGGATACCTATGGTCTCTCACCCAAGTCCCATCTTCCTACTGTACCCCTGGCCCCCCATCGTTCAAGGGGTCCTCCCCGCGGCCTGCAGACCTTCCTATTGGAGGTCCTCACGGCTGCCCATCTTCCAAGGGGATGCCCATCAGGAGAGCAGCCCAGCTAGGAGCAGGCACTGCAGGGCCGGGAGCCGGGCGCCGTCACGGGCTCCAGCACAGACAGGCCTGGAAGCCTTTGCACTAGGGAGAACTGAAACGGAAGCCCCCAACCCCCGATTTTCTCCCTAGTGACTTGTCAGCCCGGCATTCGCAATCTCCCCCACGCAAGGCCCCGGGAAAGGCGGGAGACCCAGAAGCGCAGCGCTGGCCGGAATGCACAGGGCCCCCCAGAGACCCGAGAAGAGGTGTCTGGGGCGGGGGTCCGGCCTGCAGCCCCCAGCTCTGGAGACAGCGGGGCCGGCACGTCACTCAGACACTTCGCGGGGTGCTGCAGAGCTGGGGCGCGACAACAAGAGTACAACCCGTGGGGCTGGAGTGATAGCACAGCGGGTAGGGCGTTTGCCTTGCAAGCAGCCGACCCGGGTTCGAGTCCCAGCATCCCATAGGGTCCCCTGAGCACCGCCAGGAGTAATTCCCGAGTGCATGAGACAGGAGTAACCCCTGTGCATCCGAAAGAAAAAATAATAACAATAATAATAAAGCACCGCCCGTTCCCCTCCTGCGGTCCGGAACACGCGGGCCGGGTGTCCTGGAGGCCCCGAGCCTCGGGAGCCCCGGGATCGAATCCCGCCCGTGGCGGGGAGGGGAGAGGGGGCGAGGGAGGTGAGCAGGGGCACATTCCACCCCGCATCGCCCCGCCCGCCCCGGGCCCTTCCGACGGACGCGTCTCCCCGGGAGTCCTCGGGGCCACGCAGGACAGGAGAGAGGAACTCGGACCCGGGAAGGCGGCTGCCCCGACCAAGCAGTTAGACGCCCCGGCGGTGCAGCGCGCACCAGGGTTCCCAGCCCGCCCGAGGACAGCTCGGGGCGACCTCAGGTCCTTTGCACCGCCGGCAATGCAGGCCCACCCGGCCCGGCGCGCCCGACCTGCTCGAGAGTGAGGAGGAGGAACTCCTGAGACAGCAGCTCAGGGTGCAGCAGGAGCTCCGAGTCCGTGCAACTGCGACCGCCCACATACCCCGCCATCGTCGTCTCCAGGAGACCCGGGCCGGCTACCCACAAGGCTCCGCGCGGGACGCGTTCTGGAAGTGACGCGTTCGGAGGGCGCCGGGCCGTGTCGTCATCCAGCGGCGCCGCGCGGGGGCGAGGAGGAAGGTCGGGCCCGGAGACGCTGGGCGCCGCGGGTGTTGCTGGAGGACGGGGAAATGCCAAGGCCGGGGCGCTCGCGCCTGGGATGGCGGGAGCCGAAGGGGTCCCCAGGCGCAGCCGCGGTCTGGCCCTTGCCACCCGCCGAGTGAGCTCGGTCCATGCCGCTGCCGCCTCTGTCGTTCGCTGCCCCGCCGTCAGCTGGACGCGCGGCCCGAGGTTCGAGCGCGGTACGCCCGCGCCTCCGCGCCTGTCCGCCGAGACCGCCCGCGAAAATGACGAGGAGCCGGGAGCGAGCAGGACTTCCCCGCGCGGCCCGAGTCCCCGAATGCTCCTTCTGCGGGGCAGTGACTAGGTCAGGGAAGGAGCAGGTGGCACACAGAGGTCCAAGTCCCTTCCCTCCACTTTAAGGAAAAGGAAAGAACAGGTTTAAACAGATGTAGCTAGGGACTGGAGCTATATAGTACAGCGCGTAGAGCGTTTGCCTTGCACACGGCCGACCCTGGTTCGATCTCCAGCATCCCATATGGGCCCCTGAGCACCGCCAGGAGTAAGCCCTGTACATCGCCGGGTGTGACGAAAGGAAGGAAGGAAGGAAGGAAGAAAGGAAGGAAGGAAGGAAGGAAGGAAGGGAGGGAGGGAGGGAGGAAGGGAGAAAGGGAGGGAGGAAGGGAGGAAGGAAGGAAGGAAAGACTTTTTTTTTTGCCCCCTCGAGGGTTGTCACTGGAGAAAGAAAGAGAAAAAGAGAGAGAGAGAAAGAAAGGAGAAAGACCAGTTGTAGCTATTATTACATAATCCCGAATAATGAACTTTTTCTTTTTCTTTTTTTTTTTTTTTGTCCCCTCGAGGGTTGTCACTGGAGTGGGCAGTGGGGAGGCATGCGGTTCCAGGCATGGAACCCGGGTCTCCTGTGTGCAGAGCCTGCACGCAGGCCTTGCACTGGTTTCCCCAGCCCTCCTTGGAGTTAACTTACTGCTCTGTCATCCCTTGTGGAGGAGATACACAGCCCCAAATACTGTGCACGTTTAAAACACATAAACATCTATGTTTATATACAAGGAAAGCCAATGTATAGATGTGTTTTAATAAGGACTTAGGGTTTGCATCCTTGATGTTATTTGTATTTTATGGGGACGAGGCACATCCAGCTGTGCTCAAAGCTTATTCCTGGCTCTGCTCAGGGGTCACTTCTGGCAGTGCTCAGGGAACCCTATGGGGTGCTAGGGATGGGACCCAGGTCATTGACATGTAAGGAAGCGCCATATTTATTACATTATCTGTCTCTCCAGCCCCTCAATGATGTTGTTTGTTTTACTGGGAATTATTGTACTGGCCACAGAATATTAACAATCTGACAATGTCATAAAAGAGACTTTTAAAAAGTTTTAATTTTTTTCTTTGGTGATGAAGGATAGTTTTTATTGAGATTTAGACATGAAGGGGGAGGAGGAGAGGAAGTAAGTGTTCAAATGAATATGGGCTCCTCCAGAGCAAAAGAAAAAAAAATAAGGAGAGACAAGCAAGTGAGACACAATATTCAAGGGAGAGCAAGGACTTAAAGAGCAAGCCTAAAAGAGTTTTTTCTTTAAATAGGATGCTATGCTAAGTGAAATGAGTGAGAAGGAGAGGGACAGACATACAAGGACTGCACTCATTTGTGGAGTATAGAATAGTATCACATGAGGCTGACACCCAAGGACAGTTGTTACAAGGGCCAGGAGTATTGCCCCATAGCTGGAAGACTGCTTCATGAGCAGAGGGGAGAAGGCAGATGGAATAGAGAAGGGATCACTAAGAAAATGATGGCTGGGGGAACCAGTGGAGATGGGAGATGCATGCTGAAAGTAGATAATGGACCAAACATGATGACCTCTCAGTGTCTGTGTTGCAAGCCATAATGCCCAAAAGTAGAGACAAGAGTATGGGGAATATTGTCTGCCATAGAGGCAGAGGAGGGTGGGCAAGGAGAGGTGTACCGGAGATATTGGTGGTGGGTAATGTGCACTGGAGGAGGGATGGGTGTTTGATCATCGTGAGATTGTAACCCAAACAAAAAAGTTTGTAACTGTTTCACCGTAATTCAATAAAATTTAAAAAATAATAAAATAAGATGCTAGAGGCTGGATCGATAGCACAGCGGGTAGGCTGTTTGCCTTGCATACAGCTGACCCAGGTTCAATTTCCAGCATCCCATATGGTCCCCCGAACACTGCCAGGAGTAATTCCTGAGTGCATGAGCCATGAGTAACCCCTGTGCATCGCCAGGTGTGACCCAAAAAGCAAATAAATAAATAAGGTAATATAAGATAAGATGCTAAATGGAAAAGACAAGACAGGAGTGTTTTACATTTTACTTTTGTTTAGAAACTGAGGCTCAGAGCAGGAAGGAAGCAGATGGTCCAGTTCTTCCCTTGGAGTGTTAAAGAACCTCATCTGCGGTGAAATTTCTTGCTCAACATTAAGCTGAGGCAGGTACTTGGATGGCCTAATTTGGGGAGCGGGGTGATCACACCTACTAGGCTAATCCGACTACTGCATTGGGGGCAGCACTCCAGCCAGCGCTCCAGAGAGGATAGGACCTGAGGCCCTAAAATCTTTAACTTTAGAGTTAGGTATATAAAGGTGATGGTTTGCTATACCCAAGAAAATTATTCAAATTTTGTAACAGTATGAAATTTGCACGCCTAGTAGTAGTATCCCCATTCACCACATCAGAAGGTACAATTTTCAGTGGTGAAGCAGCTGCTTTGGAAGGAGTCTGGACTTCAAAGCTAGAACCCCGTTGAAATTCTGTTCTGCATAGAGACTCGAGTGGAACAGTTACTCAGTTTTCTCAGCCTATCTTATTGGGAGAAAAATGCTGTGTTAACACCGTTTCCTTCTTTTTCTTTCTGGTTCTGGGGAATCAAACCCCAGTGCTTCACACATTCAAGGACTCTACCACAAAGCGATATCCAAGCAATGTCCTAAGTTTTGTTTTGGTTTGTTTGGGGGCTACATCCGGCAGTGTTCAGGTCTTACTCCTGGCTTGGTGCTCAGGGATCTCTCTTGGTGGGGCTTGGGAGACCATTTGGGGAGACCGGAGACTAAACCTCGATCGGCTGCTTGCAGGGTAAGTGTTCTATCTGCTGAACTATAGCTCTAGCCCCTCAAAGGATTTTATTTATTAGCATTTGTGTTCGATTCCTGTAAATGACAAGAACAGCGATAAGAAACACTAGTGTACACTGCCCTACCTGACATCCTCTCCTTTCCTAGCCTGATGAGTTCTTCTGAGACAGAGTACATCCATTGCCTTTAAATCTCCAAGTTGCTCATTCACACTGTTCTGTCACTAAGGAGGTATGTGATAAACGTTCACTGTATGAATGAACATACCGAGAATTTGTGCTGTTGATGTCTCTAGTAGTGTAATATTTGAGATATTTATGTTATCCATATTTTGTCATTAGTTGTCAAAAGTCTGTTTGAGCATACTTGTAATTAAAAAGTTTAAAGTGACTAATTTAAAAATGTTTTGACCCATATCTTAGCAATATAGAATTATGTTCTGCTTTGTATTTCCAGTAGCTACTACCTTCAGGGACTGGAGCAATAGTATGGTAGGTATGCCTTGCACGCTGCTGACCTGGGTTCAATCCCTGACACCCCATATGGTCCCATGATCCCTGTCAGAAGTCATTCCTGAACACGGAGCCAGGAGTGGTCTCTGAGCAGCACTCTCAGGTCTGGTCCAAAACCCGAAAATAAAGTGGTACCCAAATATGCTCAATGTGAGTGCATAACGAGAAAGATTATAAATTAAAATAATAGAAGTCTATTTTAAAAGTCTCTCTTTTGAGAGAGAAGAGAGGTGTCTACCATAGAGGCAGGCTGAGGCGGGGGTGACTTGAAGGGGTGGGGAAGGAAACTGGGGACATTGGTGCTGGAAAATTACACTGGTGAAGGAATAGGTGCTGGAACAATCTCTGACTGAAACACAATCTTGAACAATTTTGTAATGCTTTATCTTATGGTGATTCAATAAATTAAAAAAGAAAGGAAAAGAAATACTGGAGGGATGGTTGTTGGAATACTGTATGATTGAAATCCAATCATGAACAGTTTTGTAAGCATCTATCTAACAGTGATTCAATAAAAAATTTTAAAAACATAAAAAGAGGGGCTGGAGTGATAGCACAGCGGGTAGGGCATTTGCCTTGTACTCGGCCAACCTGGGTTCGTTTCCAGCATCCTGTATGGTACCCTGAGCACCGACAAGAGTAATTCCTGAGTGCAAAGCCAGGAGTAACCCCTGTGCATTGCCAAATGTGACCCAAAAAGCCAAAATAAATAAATTAATTAATTAAATTTATTTTATTGAATCACCATGTGGAAAGTTACAAAGTTCTCAGGCTTATGTCTCAGTTATACAATATTCAAACACCCATCCCTTCACCAGTGCCCATATTCCACCACCAAAAACCGCAGTATACCTCACACCCCCTGTCCCCCCACCCCCGCCTGCATAACTGATAAATTTCACTTCATTTTCTCTTTACCTTGATTACATTCCATATTTCAACACAAAACTCACTATTGTTGTTGGAGTTTCCCCCCCAAAAAAGACAGCCCTACTGCCAAGTCAGACCTGCCAAAAAGGAACTGTTTCACATTGCTGACAATTAAGAGATATTAGGTCACGTGGCCAGATTTCTGTATAAAGTCCAGGGAAAATTCTGCCAGAAATTGCATCACTGTAAGCTTTTACTTCCCTTTTGTGGTGCTCATAAGATGGAGAAGCCTGGAGAGAGAAACCCTTCCCCGCTGGCGCCACATGGGGCAGTGGCTCAGTTCAGTCTGGAGGCATTTCTGCAAGCTGCTCATGTCCAAAGTAGTTCAGTTGGCCTCTGGGATCGCGCTCGTGCAGCAGCGGAAAGCTAAATAAATAAAATTTTTTTAAAAAAAGAAAAGAAAAGGGGCTGGAGCGATAGCACAGCGGGTAGGGCATTTGCCTTGCACGCAGCCAACCCGGGTTCGAATCCCAGCATCCCATATGGTCCCCTGAGCACTGCCAGGGGTGATTCCTGAGTGCAGAGCCAGGAGTGACCTCTGTGCATCGCCAGGTGTGACCCAAAAAGCAAAAAAAAAAAAAAAAGAAAGAAAGAAAAAAAGAAATACCGCAAAATTTAAAACACTGCTAGAACAATAAACAATGTGAATAAGACTCTTAAGTTTTAATATAAATTGAATAAAACAAACAAAAAAAGTCTCTATTTCATCACTGGATATAACACCAAAACAGGCAAACAAAAAACATGGCATCAGGGTCAGCTGGATCTTAAGAGCCGGCCCAAAGTCAAAAGTTCAAGGTCTAGAAAATGCAAAAAAAATTGAAAGCCTTTCTTAAAATTCTCTTAAGTCTCTCTTAAAAGTCTCTTTTCAAGATAACCTGGTTTAATGAGTATCAGGACATTTTAAAACAACGATAGAGAGGCTGGAGAGATAGCACTTGCCTTGTATGAGGACACTCCAGCTTTAATCCCAGGCATCCCATATGGTACCCCAAGCCATAAGCAGTGATCCCCGAATGCAGAGCGAGAAATAAACCCTGAGCACCATCAAATGTGGCTCAAAGCAAAAGAATCTATTTTTTAAAATGGGTCAAGTATTTGCTCTTTGCATAGAGAAATAGCAAGGCAGTGATGGACATGGTTGTCCTCAGGAGTTTAATTCATGCCTAGTAAGAACTAGAGAAGCCTAGAGTTAGTTTGAGAATGTTAACTCTGTGAAGTAGATGACCAGCACCAAGTACTAGTACCCTAAAACTATATTCACATGTTCAGCTGGAACCCAAAGAAAATCAATATTTGTCAATTAAGTTAGCAAATTCTTTGAAAAAAAAAAAAACATGGCTAACTTTAGACTGTTAGGAAGCTAACAGTCACCTACAGAGACAACCTAAAAAATTGTAGATTCACCAATGCAATTGCTTGCAGGTTTGAGGGAAAGTTACACAGAGGTGTCACATGTGAAGCCAACTTTCTGGAAAGTTCCAGGAAGAGCAGATGTTTCCAGATGAATCCACAAGCTTGTGGCATTTCACACATACAATTTCTATGGTAAACTCTTAAGGAAGTGGCTATTTCTGAGTTGTCTATTTTCCCCCCTTCACATATTCACTCCGAATTATTAAAAAGTATTAAAAAGCGTTGGTCTTAACCAGAAGTCCATGAACCAGTGCCGGTCAACACCTGTGGAAATGTTGAAAACCTCCAGTCTCCCACCTTGGTTAGTGTCACTATTCCGGGGTGGGGGGTGGGGGTGTCACTGCTCCATGCGCCATGACCTGAGGATCCCTTTGATGCTTTGGGGACTGATCATCGTCTCCCTCCCTCCAGCCCCCCCTTGGCCCCTGTAGCCAGTGGAAAGACGCACAAACAAACCAGGGCAACCAGGTTGGTTGGTAATCAGTGCCCATTTTTTCAAGTCTCACAGTGCTATAGAGAAGTTATAAAGAGTTGGGGGTATCAATTACACATAGGTGTGATTGAACATTATCATAACAATAAACAGATGCAAAGCCCTTACTTTAGGGAAAGTTTTAGGGGATTAACCCAAAGACAAAATTTTATCTCAGGGCTCAGCACTCCAAATTACTAGGAGATCCCCCTGGGGCAGGATTTCATCTAAGGGTGTATTGTTTTCTCCTTTCCTGAGCTAGTAATCCACTCAATCCTATTACATTTACTTCTTACTAATATTTCTAGTCGTTTTATATGAACACAGTAAGAGATATATTAAGCTTAAAGGGTGGCTCTTCCTGGGGACATCTCACTACATATCCCAGACCACAGTCCTCAGGCCAGGTTAGTCTTTCCTAACCTCAGCAGGATCCTTATTCAGTTACTTCTTTTTGGGTCATGACAGAGTTTGTGCCATTATCGGGGTCTTAACTTATTATACTTCTTATGATACTTAGTCTGTCTCTTTTTGATGCCAGGATAACTTACAGCTTTCCCTGGGTCACTCCAAGTTCCTTGCTGGGCCCCCCCCTTCTAGGGTGTCAGGAACTAAGGGCAACTGAGACTTACATGAAGTAAATATGATGAATGCCCAGAGTAAATATTATTCGGAGTCAGTTACAAAAGGATAGCATTAACTGTCTTCATGTGTCTATACAAAAAGGACATTGCTCTAAAGTATACGATGTAAAGGACATAAAGGGAAGAAAAAAAGCAATATTTTACTTACATATACAAAATCCAGAGCTCTCAGAAGATTTGACCTACAAGTTACAGGGTCTGATCTGGGGATATTTGTGATTAACAGATAGGGGAAGAAGAGCACAAAGGAGAGATAAAAGATAAACATAGAGGATTAGGAATACCTGATGGAATTGGGTGTGCCTTGGAAGCACTGTGAAGGGTGTTAACTCAATAAACTTAAGCTCCCTTCAAGAGGAAGGACAAACCAATGTTACTTCTTAAAATGCTTAGAACAGTAATCCACCAAATTGGAACTGCTGGTCTGTGGCAGGGTATGCTAGTTCACAGGTGTAAATGAGGAAAGAAGGTTGTTTAAAGTGGAACATAAATGTTGTTCTATACACTATGCAATCAGTAGATTTAATTTTTTATCTAATCACTTGGTGTATAAATTCCTAATGCCTAATCACATCTTAGATGTCTTAAAGTACCATTTGAAGCCAGCTACACTCCTCAATCTCACTTTTATTTTTTTTAAAGTTTTTGGGCTACATCAGATGCTCAGAGGTTACACCTGGCTCTGCACTCGGGAATCACACCTGGCGGTCCTCAGGGTTCCATATGAGAGGACGCTGGATATCAAACCCAGTTGGCTGCAGGCAAGGCAAGCATCCTACCTGTTATACTATCACACTGTTCCCCACTCAGGTCTCACTTTTACTGAGTTTCTTGATAGCATCACTTCTCTTCTGCTTGATTTAATCTCACACTCTTGTTCATCAAGTTTGCTGATGCACACCAAGTTCACATCACCTTCCCAGACCAACACAATCACCCACCAGAGTCCCGAAGATCCCTATATTGTTTACACAAACTCTGTTTTTGAATTCTTGAGAATTCACCTTGTCTTGAGAGCTTGTTTAGAGGTTCTAGCAGGGGAGCGCAGCTACTCGTATACCCTCGACTGAAGACTGGTCCATCTCTATTTGGGGAAGGCCGTCCTCTTCGACCGAGCGCGAAGCTTTGGGAGGGACGCACATAGAGCAGTGGGGGAGGAAGGGGACACCCACCTAGCCAGCCAGATCAGCCGAATCAACCCTGGAGATCAATGGGGTGACAGATGTCACAGCCAGATCACCCTCACATCCTGCACCTTGTCTTATATCTCTCTAAAATGGAGACCTGGCCAGTGTGGATTCTAGACCTGACTGGGCCCCACGTAGCTGACGACTATTTCTATAGTCTCCACGGTCCTGGGCAAATTAAGAACAGCAGATGGGGTTTGCTCTGTGCTCTCACACTGACTCCCCTGGTTGCTGAATTTTTTTGTTTGTTTGTTTTGGTGTTATACTTGGCAGTGCTCAGGACTTGCTTTGGCTCTATGCTCAAGGGTCACTTCTGAAAGGGCTCAGGGGACCATATGTCTAGTGTCAGTGATTGCACTCAGGTTGGCATGTACAGTGCTTTACCCACTATACTATCCCTCTGGCCTTCTTGCTTGCCTTTGAAGCACCATTGTTGCTCTTGACTCTACACTTCTAGGAAAAGTTTCCTTGTCCCCTGAGGCTGAGACAGTGACTTTGATTCCTCCAAACTATGTGGGGATAGAGCATGTGTGTGGCCCTGAAATTACTCTAGGAAAGAAGGCAAAGTTGAAAGTACAGAAAGTTGTGGTATTATTTTCTCAGTAGTGTACATCATAACATTTCAGAGTGAGAAGATTCATTCTTCTTAATTAATGGTCATTTGTTTCATTTGACTTTTTCTTTCTTTGGGTGGGGGAGCCACACCTGTGCTTAAGGGTTGCTCTTGGCTCTGCACTTAGGAATTACTCCTGGTGGGCTCAAGGGACCATACAAGGGGCAGAAGATTGAACCTGGGTTAGTGCATACAAGACAACACTCTACCTGCTGTGCACACAAACAACACTCTACTACTGCTCCAGTCCCTAACTTTTTTTTTTTTTTTGCCTTTTTTGGGTCACACCCAGCGATGCACAGGGGTTACTCCTGGCTTTGCACTCAGGAATTACTCCTGGTGGTGCAGGGGACCATATGGGATGCTGGGAATTGAACCCGGGTTGGCCGCGTGCAAGGCAAACGCCCTACCCGCTGTGCTATTGCTCCAGCCCCTAATTTAACTTTTTTGGGGGGAGATGTTGGTGGGGAATCATTTGTTTTTCTCCATTTGAAACCGGAATATCACAGAATACAATCTTTTTTCTGCCTTCTTGCTTTGTTCATAAGTTTGGGAAGGGGACATGGTTATACATCCTTGGTGAATTCTATAGGTAGCGAAAACCATGGACACACTTAGGCTTTTTATGTGCTCATAATGAGCACTGTCAACTCTGGGTATAAGTCTCCAGGCCCTTCATCATGACACTGCATCTTGGCTAGATCTTGAAGAGAAGCTGGTGGATTTCTGGTAACTTCATTGTATACTGATCCAAAAGGAATAGCAATGAATGGACTT
The DNA here is from genome assembly GCF_027595985.1 of Sorex araneus. Lineage (NCBI taxonomy): Eukaryota > Metazoa > Chordata > Mammalia > Eulipotyphla > Soricidae > Sorex > Sorex araneus. The sequence goes on along the minus strand of NC_073313.1, from coordinate 311,720,367 downwards.
TTGTTAAGGGGATTGGGCAAATCAGCTCAGATTTTCTTTATACTTTCTTCCTCAAGTATAGGGTCCCCAGGGTGTGCTTTCAGAGCTTGGCCACCCTGGTTGATCCCCAGAATGGATTGATTTACTCATCCATCCAAACACCCAGCGAGCGAGCCAGCCAGCAAGTAACTCCAAAGCACTCACCTACCTACTTACCTACCCATCTGTTCATCCATCCATCCGTCCACCCACCCATACGTGGTACCACCACCCATACATGCCCCCCTGCAAGTAACTCCCTGAGTATGGACTTATCTATCCATCCGTCCATCCATCCATCCATGCATACATGCATCCTTCCATCCTTCTTTCCACCCTCCCACCACCTTTCTATTCATCCATCCTTCCACCCATCCATGCAACTTCAGCAAGTAACTCCCCGAATTATCCATCCATCCATCCATCCATCCATCCATCCATCCATCCATCCATCCATCCATCCATCCATCCATCCACCCACCCACCCGTCCGTCCGTCCTTCCACTCCTCAGCAGGTAACTCCCGAGTGCGCCCCTGCGGGGTCACGTGGGTGCCGCAGCGGTGGGCAGAGCGGGCTGGGCGGTGTTGCGGGGACCGGGAGAACCCTCCCGTGTCACGTCCGTGCAGCCCTCCGAACGCCCAACCTGCCCGGGGCAGCGCCTCGGACCCTCTCGACCTCCCGGCTCCCAGCCCGCGGGGGCGCCGGCGGCGGCGCGGGGCGGCGCGCGGCGGCCCGGGAAGCCCGGAGGGCGGAGGAGCGGGCGGCGGCGCGGGGACCCGGCGGCTCCCGCCCTCGCCGGCGCCGGGGCCCCACGTGACGGGAAGCGGCGGCACGGCCGGGAGCCGCGGCGGAGCGCGGGGCGGCGGGGCCCAGGCCGCGGGGCGGCGCGGGGCGCGGGCGCCGGTGAGTGCGGGTGCGGGGGGCGCGGGCGGTGCGGACGCGGCGGCGCGTGCGCGCGTGTCGGGGGCGCCCGGAGCCGCGCTCCCGAGTGGCGGGGGGCTCCGGCACCCCGCGCCGGGGCCGCTTCGCCCGGCCAGGAGGGGGCCCCGGTGCCTTCGCGGTCCCGGGCGCCCCCGGTTCGCCGGAGCCCGGAGCGGGCGACGCTGGGGCCCGCGGGGGTCGCTGTCCCCGAGTCGGACCGGGCTGACGGCGTCCGCCGGGAAGTGCCGGGGACTCTCCGCCCGCTCCCGGGTGGCTCCGAGGCTGGACTCCGCCCCTGCCTCCGCTCCTCTCCCGGGGTGCTGCCCCGGCACCCAGAGTGGGGGTTCGCCGCGCGGGGTGGTGGTGGGTCCGCCCCGCGCGCGGGCCCCCGATGCGGAGGGAGTGACAGCTAAGGCCGCGGGGGGCGCGCGGACAGCGGGGCGGGCGGCGACCACCCCCGACAGCCACCGCGACTGCCACGGAGGGGCCGGCCGAGCCGCGCTTCCCCTTCCTGCCTCCAGCAGTTTCTGCCTCCCGAGTCAGTCTCCGGGTATCCTTGGCCGGGCCCGGGGGATAGCCCGAGGCGCACTCCTGGGACTGTGCGCCGTGTGGACCCGCAGCACCCTCCACCTGTGCTCCCCTGCGTGAGACCTGCGCCCGCCAGTACCGCCAGTACCAGTGCCACTCAGTCCTGCTGTCCCCCGCCGCCTGTGCTCCCCCACACCTGTGCTCCTCTGGGACTTGTGTTCCTGGAGACCCGCAGCCCTCATGGGTGTCCCACCACACTAAGACCCCCCCCCCACACACACACACGCACGCACGCACCTGTGCCCCTGAGACCTGTGCCCTGCGGGGACCGGTGTTCCCCCAGACCTGCGGCCCTACCCTACCTCTGTACCTCCCCTACTCCTCCTCCCACCTGTGCCTGGCTGGGACCTGTAGTGCCTTGGATCAGTTTTGGACCTGCTACTTCCTAACTGAACTCAGGCATTCTGCTGCATTTTCCCTTTCTCAGTCTAAAGAGGGCACATTAAGATATATGTGTCTTTTTTTTTTTTGGTAGGGGGTGGGTTGTGGTGGCAGGCCACCTTCAGCGCTCCTCAGAGTTTACTCCTAGTTCGAGGATATCACTCGTGGTGGGGCTCAGGAAGTCGTATGGGGCACTGGGGATTGAACCCAGGTCTACCACTTGCAAGGCAAATACCTTTGATATGGCCCAGTGTGTACAATCTGATAAGAAAATGTGCATTTGGCACTGAGTAGGTGCTTGATAAATGTTATGGGTGGAGAGGTTGGATCACACCCAAGAGACTCAGGGGGTCACTCCTGGCTGTACTCTGGGTACCACATGCACTGGAATCAAACCTGGGTTGGCCCCATGCAAGGCAAAGGCCCTAAACGCCTCTCTGGCCTGACAGATAAATATAAACAGAGTTTGTGAGTTCTGTCTCTTGCAGCTCTGAGCATTATGACTTGATGCGAGAGTGATTGTGGCTCAGTGAAACTTGACTTGATTTCAGTTATCAGTTAATCCTTGGTTCTGAGGACCACTTGGCTGCACACATCACACTTCACGTTGCAGAGAGAAGTATCGAGAGGCACAAACTGCTCTCACCTTCACCCACTCTTCCTTCTCTCCCCACTGTGCTCTGCTTCCTCTGCTGGAGTTGGGAGAGAGGCCCTAGCATCGCTTTCTGCCCCTGCTCAATCCGCCAGCTGCAGGGACTTGCAAGGGGTCTGTTCTACCCCGAGACAGTGCCAGGTGATGAATTGGAAGAGCACAGAACTCCTTGTCTTAAAAAATCCTATGCTTTCGGGGCCGTATGCAACAGGTCAGGCACTCACCTTGCACATGGTCGACCCAGGTTTGATCCCACTCACCACATTAGGACCTCTGAGCCCTGCCAGAAGTGATCCCTGAGTACAAAGTCAGGAGAGCCCAAAAACAACAAAAAAAATTGTTGTTGTTTTAAAATTATGTTGTGTTTTTAACAAAAAATAAAAGTGCTACATTTATGTAAACAGTTCGCAGCTAATGTTTCTGTTAAGAAAAGAATAGGATTGATATGGTATATTCTTTGATGCTAGTATTAAAAATTTGTGATCCTTGATAGAAACAGAAGGAAATCTTGCTTTCTGGATTAAGCTGCTTCATCTTGGTCTGAATTCAGTCCTCATTAGAAATACATTAAAGTCATCATTTACGGCAGCCAGGTGTTTGGATGCTTGAAGATAATTTGGTGCCTACTTTACAACTCACCTCGTCTGTGACAATGCTGACCCATTTTTCTTTATTAAAAATCATATAGCTACTAAATTAATGCAGAAGTAATGACTTAATTTGGGACTACCCAAAATGAACTTAAGTGCATTAGAATAGTTATTGAGCTAGTTGTGAAAACTTGAGGATGATTGAAGGGTTGTGGGGGCTGGGAGTGGGGGGGTCTTACCCTATAGAGCTCAGGACTCACTCCAGGCTCTAAGCTTAAGGATTAGTGCAGAACCATTTCTGGTGCCACAGATCAAATTGGGATCAGCCACATGCAAGGAGAGGGCTTTACCTCTGATACTATCTTTCTGTTCCTCAAATTTGCTAATTTGGAATCAAGGTGTTTTTGTGAAGGAAGATGCTATTGAGAAAATGAAAGATTCAAGAAAAGCAGTGATTGAAAGGGGACACTTGCTTAGCAGCCAGTAGTTGCTTGAAAACTTTCTGCCTATTTGAGGGTCCACTATAAAAGATGCTGTAAAGGGGGTGTATAAGACCCCACAGTTCCATTCTGCTCCTCTTCCACTTCCCCTCCCCTCTCCAGATCTCTTCAGTTATAACTGAGGATATTGCTGTGATAGAATAGATGCACGTACACTATAGACACATTCACCTTGTATATGTATGTATATGTGCATGTATATTTCAATAATTTTGATTAGTTGCACTGGAAAAGACTTACCAACTATGAATCATTACATATAGATATGTATCAGGATACTATCAAGCAGGCAAGTTAGATGTTAGGCCTTAGCTGTCTCTAATTTTTCCACGCTCCACCCTGTAAACTGGAGGCCGTTGACATGGGTTATTGTATGTAACCTGTGCTGCGTGTCATCTCTGCTACATGAGTGTGCAGATGGTAGCATCCTGTGACTATCAGGCAGTGCCCTCTTTCTCCAAAAAGGAGTCTTTGTGCCAAGTTGCTGAGTTTGTTCTTATTTCTGGCAGGATGAAGGTATAGTAGATGGCTGCGCGAACTGAGAGGTACTGTGGGGTCCCCTAAAGTTTCCTAAGAACACTTGATGGCACAGAGATGGGCCTAGTCCTCTTTTGATAAGATTATGGGGTTAATAACAAAATGCAAAACCTGATGATGATTCGGTGGTATCAGATTTCCCAAGGCAGTGCTGACCTGAGCCCCGCCTGGAGAGAAGCATTTATTCATGGCAGATGCATTTCAGGACCACGTGGCAACAGGGAAGCCTAGGGGGTGAGGTGGGCCGCCTCTTGCATCTCAGCGCCAGAAGGAAGGTCTCGCATGCCTGAGCCCCTGAGGAGGAGGAGGAGCCCTGCAGGCTGCTGACTCCAGGCCTCGCACTCAGCTGTCTCTGCCTGCGGGGCTGAATTCCAGGAGGGTCTCAGGTCCCGCTTGCCTGCCTTGGTCAAATGGGAAAGCTGCAGCCTTGGGGATCAGGCACAGTACACCCCCAAGTGATGAGCCAGGGACAAGGAGAGTTCTGTAGACTCACAGTGCACATCCGCCTGAAGGCCAGGTGTTTCTCTGGCCAGAAGGAACCGTGTCACCTCCTGTTCGAGAATGATGATTGCTGGGCTGAGTGGTGGAGCATGCGCCTTCTGTGTGTGAGCCCCAGGTTCCATCTCCAGCACCACACACTGCCCCACCCCTCCAGGTGTGGCCCTCAGCACTGTCAGGTGTGACCCTGCACATGCACAAATGGAGGTGTCTGTCTGTGTCTAGAGGTATAGACTGATCACTGGTCAAGATTCCATTTCAGTAACTACCACTGAGTCTGAGCCTTGCAGAGGAAGCTAGTTCTGTCTGTTTCTGATCGTTTTTGCACTTTCTCTTTGATCTCGCGCTATGGATGTGCCTCTCTTCTGATAAGTGTCTGCCTCAGACTTTGCTTTTATTCTTTCTTGCCACTGGTTTTGTTTTTAAAAGCCTGGCCTCACCAAGGCTTAGTCTAGAAAATAGGAGGGGGTTAAGGTAATGACTGATACCATCTGTGGTGTGGCTTTGTTTTGGGGGGTGGGGGCCACACCCAGCTGTGCTGATGGATCACTCCTTGCTGAGCTCTGGGGACTGTACATGGTGTCAGAGATCTAACTGGGGTGGCCGCGTACAATTCAGACGCCTTCTCTGCAGTGCTCTCTCTCTCTCTCTGGCCTTACACCAGCCCTGAGCTTATGGGAAATTAAAAGTGGGAAGCTTCATATGGAAGCTGAGGTAGAGGTGAAGCGGGGAAAGGTATAGGGGTGTGAGCAGACGGGAAGGGTCAGGCCCGGTTCCCAAAGGCACACTTCCTCCTGTAGGGTCCTCCACCTGGAGGGGGTGGTGGGATTGAGGGGAATTACCTTTCAGACTGTTAATGTGAATACAATGTAAGCAAAGTGGAAGATGTAGCTAAGAAATTCCAAGCAGTCACTGAATAGTATATAATCAGCTTTTCACACAGTGAAATTTTAAACTTCTTGGGACCCTTCTTCTTGGGAATTCTGTACCAGATTTATTCATCTGAAGATCCACCACCTATTGCCAGGGTCAGCTAGATTGGGTAAATGGATTTTATGTGCACACAATGTATTTTAAACCTGTACACAATTATAATGATACAATACTATGCAGTTCATTTAAAATACCACCCCAGCTTAAGAAATAGAACAGAACTGATAATTCTTGGAATCTAGTGTATGCCGGTTCTGAACCAGTGTTATCCCTTTTGGATTCATGCAGGTTCTTTGCGCACTTAAAATATCATCTTCCTATGCATGGTTGCAACCCTGAAGGCTGTGATGGTTGGGTTTTCCTATTTGGGGGTCTTACAAGCCCTTATTATTTTAGCATTTGAGGTTAGCAGCTTTCGACACTTGGTTTTGGAGGCCGTTTGGCTGCTATTTAGTGCTGCATCCTGTTGAGGAAATTTGAATTGTTTCCAATTTCCCTGTCTTGAACAAGATTGCTGTGCTCTTTCTTGCTTACACCCCGGTGACTGTAAATTCTGTGGGCCTGTTGTCTAGAAGCAGGATCACTGGCATAGTAAAATGCCAAGGGCTTCCGTACTCGACTTCTGTTGACAGAATTCAATGCATGAATGGTTTTTGGCACTGTGGATGCTTCCACTAGCCGCACAGCTTTCATTGTTCCGTGTCCTTGTAAACAGTGATCCTAAGCCTTCAGATGTTTTGTCAATGAATTCTCATTGTTGTTACTTATCATTTGTGATTCCAGATTATTAACCAGGTTGAACATTGTTTGCTTCGCTGTGAGGAGCCTCTTTTGCTCATCCTTCTATTAGATGTTTGGGGGCCACACCCAGCAGTGCTTAGGGCTTAATTCTCTTTCTGAGCTCAGAGAACATTCCTGGTGGGCTTGGTGGGCCCATAATGCGGTACTGGGGATCGAACTCAGGTCATCTGCATGCAAGGCAAGGGCCCTACCTACTGTACCGTCACTTTGGGCCCCTAAGACTTCTCATGTTTGTGTCTGGAAGTGTATGTTTAGTATGTTGGTGTGTTGGTACCTTGGCTGGTTTTTTGTTTGTTTGTTTGTTTGTTTTAACCAAACCCAGCAGTGGCTGGGCCTGACTCCTGGCTCAGCACTCAGGGATCACCATATTTTTGGGGGCTTAGTGGGACCATATATGGTGCCAGGATCCAACCAGGCTAGACAAGTGCCCCACTCACTGTACTATTGCTCGGGCTGCACCTTGATTTTGTTTTGGGGGTTCACTCCTGGCAGGGCTCAGGGCACCATGTGTGTTCCTGAGAATTGTAGACTCCATTCAGTGCTCTCTCTCTGACCCTGTATAGTCTTAAAATGGTGAAAAAGATTTACTAGTATCTTTATTTCCACCCTTAGCACATAATGCTTTGTATTAATGACTGTTTACTTTTCACGTCTTACGACCTTAATGAGATTGGAAGACTCGTGGGAAATAGAACGTCTCTGTAACTTTTCGTTTCATGCCTGGAGATGCTTAGTGTTATCTTTATTTATGTTATGAATCACAGCTCTTTCTTTAAGAACATGTGCATTTTGTGATTTTTGAGGAAACATTAAGGTGTTTACTCTTTAAATTATAGCTGTGCTTAATTTAAAACATTTAGACACCATAATTTTTAATCCAGTTAATAAGAGTTTCAGGTATAGCCATATTTTAGTAATGCAGTTCTACATTCTAAGTCAGTGTTTTGTTTGTTTTGTTTTGGGGTCCACACCCAGCAGTGCTTAGGGGTTACTCCTCGCATGGTGCACAGGGGACCATCTGCAATGTCAGGCATGGAGCCCAGCATGTAAACGTTCATCGCCCATTGAATAGTCTCTCCAACTTGCTAGATCAGTTTGAAATCCTGGATACAACGTGAATCGTGCAGTAACAGAAATGTCAAGTTTATTATTCTCGCTTATTCACTTTTGGGCTACATCCAACAGTGCTTGGGGGTCCACTGTGGCTCAGCAGGGGAGTTGCTCCTCGAGGCGCACAGACCGTGTGGTACCAGAGATCGGATTGGCATTGGCCACAGGCAAGAAAAGTGCCGCAGACCCTGAACTATCTTTCTGGTTCCTATGATTTTATTACTATTTTTAGTGTTTTTTTTTTCTTTTTTCTTTTTGAGGGGGAGCGGGGAACATCCCCAGCAGTGTTCAGGGTTTACTCCTGGCTCTGTGCTCAGGGATCACACCTGGGATCTTACCAGGGTCAGCTGCATGCAGCCACGCACCTTACCCACTTGGTCGCTCTCCCACCCATAGTAGCACTGTAGCACTGTCATCCTGTTGTTCATCAGTTTGCTCGAGTGGGCACCAGTAACGTCTCCATTGTGAGACTTGTTAATGTTTGGGGCATATTGAGTACAACACGGGGAGCTTGCCAGGCCCGCCCAAAGTACTATTTTAAAATTTCTTTGAATTCAGACCTTTGGTTCTTTTAGGAATCCCTTTGAAACACGTTGGCTTCTTTGTTCTGTTTATTTATTTTTTTCTTAACTTTCATTTCAGAAATCCGATCTTTTATCATACAGTTGCTATGCAGTTTACTTCATATGCTCTCTGTTGTTTTATTTCATTGAGATTGATTCTTTTTATTATTATTAATTGCTTTTACTGTCTCTTAGAGGAGAATTTCATTTTGGCCAATGTATTTTTCAAATTTTATTGAGGTTTTTTTTTTTTTTTAAGTTTTCTTTTAGTTCATTGAGTTACTTCAAAGTAGCTGTTTTGAATTCTTTATCAACTACATCACAAATTTTTTTCTTTTTTGCAGGGGGGGGGTCACACCCAGCGATGCACAGGGGTTACTCCTGGCTCATGCACTCAGTAATTATTTCTGGCGGTGCTCGGTGGACCATATGGGATGCTGGGAATCAAACCCGGGTCGGCCGCGTGCAAGGCAAACGCCCTACCTGCTCTGCTATTGCTCCAGACCCTAGATTACAAATTTCTTGTCTTTGAGCTTGGTCTTTGAGAATTCTTTTGTCCTCTTTTCGGTGACCTGATGACCTGTTTCCTTTACGTTTTATACTCCTTCTTTCTCATTTGCTGTAATAAGACGCCTCGGTTGGTCTTTGCTGGTTGCCCTCAGATGTGATAGTCTGACTGTTACCTGCCCTTTTCTTTCCACCGGGCACGCTCGCTCCACTCATTGGCTCCCTCTTGTGGCATTTATTGCCAAGCTTTTGCGTTACTGGGGGTGATCTCTTACCTGGAAACCTCCCTTCTGCTTTCCAGAAGGTGGTGCTGTAGCTCTAGTTTGAGCTTTGTCCACTGCCGCCCATGGCAGCCTGTTTTCTGCGTGTGCCCCTGCATGCAGGACCTCTCTGTAACTGTACACGCATAGAAGTGGCCACAGAGCTTGCCCACTTAGCAAGCTTGGGCTTAGCACCCGAAACTGGTGGTGGAGCACGTGAAGCTTTCCTGCAGCACCGCCTTCTTCCAAGCCTTGCGATAGCGGGAGCTGCCTCTTTCCCCGTCTCCCTCCCCAGCGTGGCATGCTCCTGCAGGCTTCAGGGACCACATTTCTGCTGATTGAACCCCCGCTGCCCCGCACAAGGCAAGTGCCTTACCTGATCTATTCTTGCTCTGGCCCCAATGCACATTTTATTTTATTATTATTATTTTTGCTTTTTGGGTCATACCCAGCGATGCACAGGGGTTACTCCTGGCTTTGTACTCGGGAATTATTCCCAGCGGTGCTCGGGGGACCATATGGGATGCTGGGAATCGAACCCAGGTTGGCCACGTGCAAAGCAAATGCCCTCCCCGCTGTACTATAGCTGCAGCCCTGCCAATGCACATTTTAAATAGTAGGAGCATTTGCTCCTGCTGTTTCAGAACGTGGCCTTGCCTGATGCAGGAAAGAAGAGGTACTTCACTGATTTCCTTCCAGACTCGGAGGTATCCGAGCTTGCCTGTCTCTCCGTGGGTCTTAGTGGAGTTTAAAGGGAAAACGTGTTTCCTTGAATTGACTTGGCCCTGGGGACAGGGTGCCAGTGTTTTGAGAAAGGTTTGTGTCAGGGATTGAAATTGACACAGCTTCTTCATGTGTCTCCCCCGAGTCATCAGCACTTTCCAAGCAGCCCCTGGGGGAAGTGAATGGTATTGATTGTGACAGTGATGACTTCATCCCCATCCCCTGCCCTTATTGTTGTTACTGACGGGTGTGTACATGCTTGGTGGGGTGGGGGAGGCTGCTTGTGCTCATGGCGGCGGGGGTCCTCACATCTGGAGGAGTTACTTGCTCGATCCTTCCTACGCTTTAGTGCAGGTTCCCTCCAGGGGCTGAGTGTGATAGTTGTGCTGGGTACATGCACGTGCTTGGTTGAGATGCAGGAAGTCCCCTGAAAGCAGCTGCTGGGATGCTCTGAGCAATGCTAGGGGGGAGATGTGCTGCAGATGGAACTTGCAGCCTTGGGTTTGCAGGGCAGGCACTTTCTCTGGGAGCCCTCTGGTGTCCCTCCTTGGCTCTTTGTTATTTTCATTTTATTTCCCTTTTGGTTTGGGAGCCACACCTGTCTCTGTGCTGAGGAATCACCCCTGGCAGGACTCGCCGGGGACCATCAGGGGTGCTGGGAATCGAACCTGGATGGCTGTGTGCAAGGCAAGTGCCCTCCCCGCTGTACTGTTGCCCCCCGACACTTAGTTACAGTGCCAGGTGCCCTCCCGCACTGTGGGGCCCACACACGTCGTCACTGCCACCGCCCCACTTCTGCTCCGCCTTGACCGGCTCCTCCTCTCTCTTGGCCACAGATCTCCGAGCAGGCAGGATGAGCACCAAGGCCTTTGCGCTGGTCCCCGCGGTGGAGCGGGAGCTGCTGATGGGCGACAAGGAGCGCGTGAACATCGAGTGTGTGGAATGCTGCGGCAAGAACCTCTACGTGGGCACCAGCGATGGCTTCATCGTCCACTTCCTGCTGGAGGAGCAGCCGCTGCCCGCGGGCACGGCCACCTTCACGGCCACCAGGCAGCTGCGCCGGCACCTGGGCTCCCGGAAGCCGGTGGAGGAGCTGCGGGCGGCGTCGGCCCTCAGCCGGCTGCTGGTGCTCTGTGACAGCTGCATCACACTGCTGCACATGACGAGCCTGGAGCCCGTGCCCTCGGGCGCCCGCATCAAGGGGGCCGTGGCCTTCTCGCTGAACGAGAACCCCGTGAGCGGGGACCCCTTCTGCGTGGAGGTCTGCATCATCTCCACCAAGCGCAGGACCGTCCAGCTGTTCCTGGTCTACGAGGACCGCGTGCAGATCGTCAGGGAGGTGCCCACCCCCGAGCAGCCGGTGGCCGTGGCGGTGGACGGCCACTTCTTGTGCCTGGCCCTGACCACCCAGTACATCATCCTCAACTATAGCACAGGCGCCTCGCAGGACCTGTTCCCCTACTGCAGCGAGGAGAAGCGCCCCATCGTCAAGCGGATAGGGCGGCAGGAGTTCCTGCTGGCTGGCCCTGGAGGGCTAGGTGGGTAGAGGCCGCAGTGTGGCCAGAGCGAGGCAGAGCTGTGTGGAGAGGGCTTGCCGAGGTGGCAGTAGCACTTAACAGATCAAGGATAGAACCGCCATAGAATGAGTTTGATTGGGGCTAAGGATACATCAGCGGAGAAAATAAGTTAATATGTGCACATGTAAAATGGGTAGGAACTTCATTCAGTGGGGGTGGGGTGGGGGATGGGGGTCAGACCCAGGGGTGCCCAGGGCTTACTCCTGCCTCTGTGCTTCAGGGATCATTCCTGGCAGGACTCAGAGGACCAGTTGGGGTGCCAGGATCAAACCCAGGTCAGCTCTATGCAAGGGCAAGTGCCTTATCACTGTATTATCCCTCAGATTGTCTGGGAACTTACCAGAGTTTCCGGTGTGGGTAGGTTTGTCAGTTGATTGTGACTGGTAATCATTCGTTTTGTTGGTTGGTTTTGATTTTTGAGCCACGTCCAACAGTGCCCAGGGCTTATTTTTTGGTTCTGTGCTCAGGCATCACAAACGGTGATGCTCAGGGGTCCACATGTGGTGTCAGCCACCTGCGAGGCAAAGGTCCCTGCTGTATGTCTCTCCAGCCCCCATAAGAGTCTTACCCACCAGTGTCCTCCCACTGAAAAATATCCCCGGAGTTCCTTGGCTGATTTTGTATGTCTTGACAAGTTCGTGTTTCCACTCTGCTGCTCTTCGACCTTGGAAAATGTGGGTGTGGGCATCCCCTGTCCAGGAGGAGCTCTCCCAGGCGGCATTTAGGTGGCCCAGAGACCCTTCTGGTGATTCTTGGGCAAGGGAGCCAGGGATGGAAAGGAAGAGGCCCGTGGATGTGCTGTCAGGGATTACGGGGGCCAACGGTGTCACAACCTTCAATGCTCAGGGGACCATGTTGTGCTGGGGTTGGAACTGGGATTGATCACATGCAGGGCAGGCAATTTAGCGTCTATACTGTCTCCGGACTGGAGTGATAGCACAGCAGGTAGAATCGACCCGGGTTCGATTCGACCCGGGTTCGATTCCTCTGTCCCTCTCGAAGACCCCATCAAGCTACTGAGAGTATCCCGCCTGCACAGCAGAGCCTGGCAAGCTCCCCGTGGCATATTCAATATGCCAAAAACAGTAATAACAAGTCTCACAATGGAGACGTTACTGGTGCCCGCTCGAGCAAATCAATGAACAATGGGACGACAGTGCTACAGTGCTGCTGTCTCTCCAGTCCTCCCCCTCCTCTTCCTTCCTCTTCCTCTTCTGCTTTTTTCCCCTCCCTCCCAAGACTGGAATCAAAAACAGGACCTCCCGCATGCAAGGCAAGCATTCTCCCCCTGAACTACATCCTGAGCCTGGGCATCTCATTTTAAAATGAGGGATACACACACATTTATGATAAAACTTCAGGCTGAGTTGGTTAGTGCACCTTCCTGATGTTCATTCACTCTCTCTCTTCTTTTTTCTTAGAGGACTTTTAGGTTTAGAGCAAAATGGGATAAGAAATACAGAATTTCTCCACACCATTCCCCTCCCCTCAACCCACACATCATAACCTCCCTTGTCACCGGTGCCCCGCACCAGCGTGGACATCTCTAGGAATCTGCAAACTGCATGGATGCATCACATCACAGCACAAGTTTGTCATTTATAGTAGAGGTCACTCTTGGTGCTGTACGCTCCAGGGGCCTGTGGTGTCTGGTGAGAGGGCACCATCATTGAGGTATCTCAGTCTCCCACAGCCCACAAAGGCCTGTTCATCCTTCCCAGTGGTCAGCTCTCTGCAGCCGAGCTTCCTCCCCATATTCCTTTTTGTGGTCATGTGTTAGACGCTATCCCACACTTAACAATTTGCACACGTTTCCTCCGTCTCTTTCCATGTCTTGAAAGCTCAGATTTTTACTTTCGGGGAAACAACAACAAGAAAAAAACCCAAATAGGATCACAATGGCCTTTTCGCTAAAAAAAAAAAAAAAAAAAAAAAAAAAATCTGGGGCCAGAAAGATGGTTGCAACAGGTCAAATACTTGCCTTCCATGGGGTCCAACCTGAATTTCATCTCTGGCACTACGTAGCTCTCTGACTCCCACCAGAAATGATCCCTGAGAGAAGGCCAGAGCAATAGTATAGCAGGTAAAGTGCTTGCCTTGCGGGCAGCCAACCCAGGTTCGATCTCCAGCTCCCCAATGTAGCCCCCTGAGCCTGGCAGGAGTGATCTCCGAGCAGCACAGAGCCAGGAGTAAGGAAGCTAATTCTCTTCACAAAACCTGGGTCACTCTCGGAGGCTTCTTCACCAGCCTAGCACAGGGTTTGTCCTTCTCGAAAGTACCAGTGGGAGGAAGTGGCGGGCGGCCAGTGTGCCAGCGCTCTTTCAGAGGACAGCCTGTCGTTAATGCCCGGCTCACTGGGCTGTGTTTGTAGGCATGTTTGCCACCGTTGCTGGAATATCTCAGCGTGCGCCCGTGCGCTGGTCAGAGAATGTGATCGGGGCCGCCATCTGTTTCCCGTACGTCATAGCCCTGGACGACGAGTTCATCACAGTCCACAGCATGCTGGACCAGCAGCAGAAGCAGACCCTGCCCTTTAAGGAAGGCCACATCCTACAGGATTTTGAAGGTACTCGTTTATGGAGAAACTGTAACCTAGTTCCTGGGTTTTTGTTTAAGTAATGATACTTCTTTATCAGGGTCCACAAGGAACTGGGCTTTGTTCTCAGCATACAGTGCTCAGAGACTGGCCAGGAATCTGGCAGTGCAGCGCATGCTTTGCATGCATGAGACCTGGGTTTGAACTCTGGCACTGCAAAAAAACCAAAAGAGGTCATAATGGTATTATGTTCTGTGTACATTGGGGGCTCAAGGTTAATGGGGAGATAGACACTGGATACAGCAGTTTAAGGGTTTGAGAGAAGTGGAATAAGGTCACTTGAGGGAATAGAGGGAGATGTATTTCCTGGAATTGTCCTTCAGCACTTACTGAATCTGGTGTTCGAGCAGGATTTTTAAGGAGTGGGAGTTGGCCCAACAGCTGAAATGTGGAAACCTCAGGGAGGAAAAAAAGGTGCGTTCCAGTCTGCTCAGAGGAAGCTCCGAGCTTCAAGCCACAGAGTGGTTCATTGTGACTGTGGCATGTAATGTGTGTGTGTGTGTGTGTGTGTGTGTGTGTGTGTGTGTGTATGTGCGTGTGTGTCTTTGTGTGGTGTGTGTGTGCATGTGCGTGTTTGGTGTGTGTGTGTGCATGTGTGTGTGTGTGTGTTTGTGGTGTGTGTGTGTGTGTTTGTGTGTGTGTGTGTGTGAGAGAGAGAGAGAGAGAGAGAGAGAGAGAGGTGGTGTGGGTGTGAGAGATGGCCGCAACCGGGGTAGGTAGAGAACTCCATTTTGTGTTGTTCCATAGTGAGCTCATTTGAGTTTAATTTCACTTTTCCCAAATTTTACTATTCACATTTTCAAATGTACTGAGAGATGATGGCTCTCAGTACTGAGAGATGATGTCTCTCAGATGATGATGAAAGAACATCAGAGTAAGGCACCAATGCACCCTTCATCTTGATTCAGCACCTGTTGACATTTTGCCAGACCACTTCAAAGTAAGTAGAAGATAGGACATCCTGTCTGAAATACTCAAGAATAAGGGCCGGGTGGGATTTGTCCTCTGTTTATAAAAATTTTGGGGCCTACCAAATTGTGCTCAAGGATCATTCCTGACAGGGCTTGGGGAACCATAGGAAATGCCTGTGATTGAACCCAAGTCAATCTCATGTGTTTTCCACAGCTTGGATAAGAAACTCAGATATCCTGCTGCTGTTTAGATTTCTTCAGGGGTCGGAAGAATGCTGGCTGGAATATTTCCCCAAAGCCAGGATCAGATCTCCATCTCTGTCATATATTCACCATTTGTGTAATTTAGCTCACTGGGCACTGCCTTCCTGCTCTAGATGATGGACTTCGGCTCACCTCAACTTCCAGGCCCTCCATGAAGTGCTCTGGTGGGCGCCCTGACACCGGTGCCGAGGAGGATACTGATTTGTTGTAGGGTTAGTGTGCCGTGGGCATTGAGGGCTAGCCAAAGGCACGTGTGGACTGGTGGCGTGTACCTGCCCTTAGTGGGAACAAGGTGAGGCGGGAGCTTCCTGGAAAGGGGACACCCTCAGGGACACAGTCTCGTATGGGTGAGAGAAAAGCTTCTGTGGCTTGATCTTGAGGGTCATGTGGCTGGAAGAGCAGAAGGGAAAAGGTGCGGCCATGACCTGAGCAAGAAAGACGCTCGATGGCTCTGCCACACGGGATGCAGGGGGTCCTGGGAGGAAGAAAGGGCCTAAGGGTTAAGGATTAAGGGTGCAGGACAGGCTTGTCGGGCGCTAGAAAGAGGAGACTCTCCCACTGCTCCCTGCAGCGGGCCACGGCTCAGACCAGGCCTCCGTCTTGAAGCATCACGGAGGACTGAGCCTGGCGCCAGCGCCGGCTCCTGACAGCTGGTACAGATGCTGGCTCTGGGCATCTCTTCCACGGGGTGTGGGATGGTGCCACTGTGATTGGCCTTGGCCATCGCCAGCCCGCGTCAGTTTCCCTGAGACGCTGCTTTCCTGTTTGGAGGACATGCTAGGTTTATAGGACGGTTGCGGAGTTGGTGCCTCTAGCATTCCAGCTCCAGCTCCGCCATCTGTGTCAGCCGCTCTCCCTCCTGTGACCCAGAGTACCCACCTCCTGAGCAAGTTCTTTTAATATTTTTCACTGACTTCCTCTAGTTTGGATCACAGGTCTTGATGTACACAGTTGCACCTCACCTATCTGCTACTAGAAAGATGCTTCCCTTTTCAGACCATCACTACGGACTAGATTTGGGGTTCTTGCCGCAATTGCAAGATGCCCTAAAGCATGTGCCATCAGGAAACTGGAGAGAATAGGGGCATATTATTCCCAAAGCCTGAATTTATGTAGCATTCCTGGACCTCAGTGTGGGCAGTGCAAGGAGGGGGAGGGGGGGCGTGGTGTGTGTGTGTGTTTGTGTGTGTGTCTATGTGTCTGTGTGTCTGTGTGTCTGTGTCTGTGTGCATGCATGTATTTGTGCTTCATGGATTCTGAGGGCAGTGTAGTATATCCACAGCCACTCTTTCATGGTAGACTCAAGTTCTAAGATAGAATTTAAAGCTAGGGAAGAAAATTTAAAGAAGAAAAAAAAGAAGTCACATCATTCTCAACTTCTGGCTTAGCGAGATTGAGCAGGATCTGTAAAACAGGAGTCTGGAGTAAGGGGAAGGGGTGTGCTGGAGACCTCGGGCTGAAGCTGGGCACAGGCACTGCCCCTCTTGGGGCGGCCTCTGGCTCCCCCTTCTCGCCCCCAGATCACCAGGAGACTTGGCTGTCTTCGAGGGTCCGGGGGGCTCACAGGCCTGTGAGGGATGAATGGAGCTCTTTTGGCTGGTGGACAACTGTGAAATGCTGTTTTATAGCTCAGAATTTTTTTTTTTTTTTGGTACCATGTACCATGGTCTACAGTGCTGTTAACGGTAGGATTTTTTGCATGAATCATTCCATCACCACACCCTCTACTACTTCCCTCCACCATTGTCCCAGTGTCCCCCAACAGAATTTCTTTTTTGTTGTTGTTTTTTTTTTTCTTGCTTTTTTGGGTCACACCTGGCGACGCACAGGGGTTACTCCTGGCTCATGCACTCAGGAATTACTCCTGGCAGTGCTTGGGGGAGCACAATGGATGCTGGGAATTGAACCCGGGTTGGCTGCGTGTAAGGCAAACGCCCTACCCACTGTACTAGTGCTCCAGCCCCCCACCCCCCAACCCCCGACAGAATTGTTAATTTACATAAATTAACATGAAGGAGCAAACCAAGGACCTGGGTAATAATTTGTACTGATCATTCTTCGTATTTGAGCTCTACAACCACACCGACCTAGAGACTATGTCTACTGAGTCTGAATTCTACCACCTGTTTCAAATTTTAAATGACACAACCATTTTATATGTCATAGTAAGTGTAATTATATAATAGTTGAAGTAGAGTATGATAATACGTTGTACATTGCACTGCCATTTCCTATCAGAGGAAGAATAGGGACTACAGTCATGAGTAATCTCTGGGCAACAGGTGATAAAGTCTCTCCGTAGGTCAGGTGACGGTCTCCTTGAGGGTAAGCGATGAGTCTCCTTGGGGAGACTCATTCTCCCTCCCTTGCTGATGGGTTCTGTCTCTCCCCAGGAAGAGTGATTGTCACCACGAGTAAAGGAGTTTACGTCTTGATTCCGTTACCTCTGGAGATGCAAATCCAGGATCTCCTCGCCAGCCGGAGAGTGGAGGAGGCGCTGGTGTTAGCCAAAGGAGCTCGGAGGAACATCCCAAAAGAGAAGTTTCAGGTTTGTGACCCACCGGGCCAGGAATGCCCTGTAGCCACCAGCTAGACACCGGTGGTCTACTTCCCTGTAGGCCCTTCTGGGTCACTTGGGTCTGTGGCCAAAGCTCCTGGCACATCCCCAGCATGCAGATTAATGAACAGTGCAGAGTGGCAGAGCATGGAGATTCATGGAGGCAGAGGCGGATCAGAACCCCCAATCTGGTCCTCATCCTGCCAGTACAGAGTTGAGTTCTGAATGGGCTTCTGCAGTACACCTTCAGAGACATCTTATAAAGGGAAAGAGGATCATTTGGTTCAACTGTTTCCTTAGAATCTGTATTTGCTGTGAGGAGGTGGGATTGAGAAGCCTCGATTCACATTGTGTCCATGAAAGGCTTTGCTGGCTATGCTGATAGGGGGCTTCCTGATGTTGCAGGTACCTATCTCTGTTTCATTGGGAGAGAACTTTTAATGCTCTCCAGAAATAAAGACTTTGATTTGGTCGGTGTAATGGGTGTAGTTGATGCAAAAGTCCCAAGTTGGTTATATGTTATATGTCTGATGAAATCAGGTTCCTTAAGAATTGCTACATGATGGGTAGGAGAGATAGTGCACCTGGTAGGGTGCTTGCCTTGCATGCCACTGACCCGGGTTCGATCCCGAGCATCCCTTATGGTCCCCTTAGCACACCAGGAGTGATTTCTGAGTGCAGAACCAGGAGTAACCCTTGAGCACCACCATGTGTGGCCCAAAAACAGAACCAAAAATTGCTGCATGGTATTATTAGATTAGTTCAGGATGCTCTATGTATTGGTGAGTGAAATACCATGATACTGGTCTGTTGTGCTTCTTATGGAAATCCAAATTAGTCATTAAGTTCTCATGTGTAGTCGAGAGATAGTATAGCACATAAGGCACTTGCCTTGTACCTTCCTGACCCAAGCACTCCCGTATGGTCCCCCAAGTCCCACCAGGAATTGCCTTGGACACAGCCAGGAGTAAATCCTGAGCACCACCAACTGTGGTAGAGAAGCTAACCAACCAAAGAAAAGTTGTCATGAAGTAAGGATCCTCTTGATTGGTCCTGAAAGCTCAGATTTTTTACAGGATTATGCGATGATTGTGGGATAAGATCACTAATTTTTTAAAATTTAATCACAGTGATAAACACACTTATAAAGTTGTTCATGATTGGATTTCAGCGCACAATTTCCCATCACCAGTGTACTTTTCCCACCACCAATGGTCCCAGTTTCCCTCCCGCCCTCCTCCCCGCCATCTGCCACTATTTCTTTTGGGCCCTCTGTGTGGCAGTACAAATAATGAAAAATTATCAGGTATGTCCCTTTACTTTCAACACTCAGGTCCTGTCCAAAATGATCATTTCCAACTATTATTGTCATGCTGGTCCCTTCTCAGTCCTAACTGCCCTCTGCCCCCCACACACTTGTGGCAAGTTTCCAGCCATTGACCAGTCCTCCTGGCCCCTGTTTACCCTCACCTTGGATATGTCTCATACTATATATATATATATATATATATATATATATATATATATACATATTGTACCCACAAATGAATGTAGTCATTCTGTACCTGTCCCTCTCCTTCTGATTCATTTCACTCAGCAGATCATGCTTTTTTATAAAAAGCCTCACTTTGTGCCACAGAGCAGATTCTGCAAGTGGAAGAGACAGGAAGAGTGATCCGCCTTTATGGAGCATGAAAGTATCTCTCTGCATTTCAGTACTAATTGTGAAAGCAAACACACAGACTCTTGATATTCAGCAAAACAGCAAAGGCAAAAAGAAAAAGCTCTGTCGCTTAGGGGCGCTCTCAGCTGAGAGCTCTAAACTTTGCAAGGCTCTGACTGCACCCTGGTGGCATGGCCACACCGGCAAGGGCCCAGCTCCGACAGTTTGCACCCTTCCACCCTTTCTCCACTGGCAAAAATGGGCTCCCCGGGACCTACCACCCATAGATTTGGTAGCTGCATCAAGAGGCCCCACCACACCTGCATGGCCATTGCCGTCCAGGTGCCCCTTTCTTGTCCGCGTGCCCTGAGTGTGCTTTAGCCTTCTCTCCTCACCTGACCTTGCCTTCTCTTTCTGAGTGGCGATGTGCAGAGTTGTGTGTGTTGCCGTCTTTTTCACTCACCACCATCTCTGGAGACCTTCAGTCTGTTTCCATTTTTTTTTTTCTTCTCTGTCTTTTTGGGTCACAGGCGGCAATACTCAATGGTTACTCCTGGCACTGCACTCAGGAATTACTCCTGGTGGTGCCTGGGGGATCGAACCCGAGTTGCTGCATGCAAGCCACATGCCCTCCCTGCTCTCCCATGGCTCCGACCCTCACCCTGTTTCTCCCTGCAGGTCATGTACAGGCGGATCCTGCAGCAGGCGGGCTTCATACAGTTTGCACAGCTTCAGTTTCTGGAAGCCAAAGAGCTCTTCAGGTAATTTGAGGCGGCGGCAGCAAAGCTCCACAGGGCCCTCTGGGAAAATGGCCCTTTCAGCTCCGATGTTGGCATGGCCAGTGCTCCCTAGGCTGGGTCAGTTGGGTTGAGAGTGGGAAGCAGGTCCCAGCAGCAGGTCCCACCCGTGTTCAGTTATCCCGCCTGTGTGATGAGGCAGCCCGCCAAGCCATGCCACGCGCCTGCGTGGACTCGCTCTCCTCCCCCTCCCCTCTCTCCCTCTCTCTTTCCTCTCTCCCCCCCCACTCTCCTCTCTCTCTCCCTCTTTCCTCTCTCTCTCCCCCTCTCTCTCTCTCTGTCCTCCTGTCTCTCTTCCTCTCTTTTCCCCTCTCTCTCCTCTCTTTATTCACTCTCTCCTTCCTCTCTGCCCCCTCTCTCCCCTTCCTCTCTGTCTCTCTCTCCCCTCCTATCTTTCTCCTCCTCTCTCTCCCCACTCCTCTCTCTCCTCCCTCCTCTCTCTCTGTCTCTGTCTCTCTCTCTCTCTCTGTCTCTGTCTCTCTCTCTCTCTGCTTCATCTGGTTTGACCCTGTAATTGCAGAAGCGGCCAGCTTGACGTCCGGGAGCTGATCTCTCTCTACCCCTTCCTGTTGCCCACCTCCTCTTCATTCACACGGTCTCACCCGCCTCTCCACGAGTATGCAGACCTCAACCAGCTGACCCAGGGGGACCAGGAGAAGGTGGCCAAGTGCAAGCGCTTCCTCATGAGCTACCTGAACGAAGTCCGCAGCACGGAGGGCGCCAACGGCTACAAGGAGGACGTGGACACGGCCCTGCTCAAGCTCTACGCGGAGGCGGACCATGACAGCCTGCTGGACCTGCTGGTCACCGAGAACTCCTGCCAGCTGAGCGACAGCGCCGCCTGGCTGGAGAAGCACCGCAAGTGAGTGCTGCCCCGCACCTGGCTCTGTGGCCCCCGCCGCCGTGTTGTGCAGCCCAGGCTGTAGACCTCGGGGTCATCCTGACATGCTCCCCAGGCAGCAGGCACGGAGGGACACCCTCGCCGCTGGTCGTGGGCTTAGCCCGTGAGCACAGGGTCACCTCTCTTCCCACAGAGTGGGCCCAGGTTTCTCCCGCAGACTCTGCCCCCAGTGAGGTACCGTGGCCGGGCCCTGAGTGGCTGTGTGGGCACGTAGACAGAAGGGCGGCTCTCAGAGCTGCTGTTCAGGCGTCAGGGCCGAAGCGCTGCTTCCTCGTGTGGTTAGATGGGCCACTGCGTCCCCTGCACAGGCCTGGGGCCTTGTCGTGCTGGAGAGGCCATGCAGGGACCTGGTGCTTTCGGTACATTGAAGCTGGGAGAATCCTAGAGTCAATTTGGCGCTGCTGTCCTGTGTGTGATCTGTGTGCAGGGCCAGGGCCGTGCGTGCCTCCGCTCTTGCAGAGCTGCTGGCTGTTCACTGCCGGAGACTGTCTGTGTGCGCATGTCTGAGCAGCACCCCGGGAAGGGTGCACGGTGGGCAGTGTTGGCTGTGTTGGGAGTTTGCTTTGGCATTTTCAGTATATCAGGGAAGGGCGTTATGATGTTTTGGACCCAGAAGAAAAACAGAGGCCCTGTGGCAGGGGCAGGGGGTGGAGGGAGGGTGGGGGTGGAGGGTTCGGGCTGGAGGAGTGGAGGGCAGAGAATCCATGTAGCTTTCTGGAAGGCTAAGGAAGGCAGGAGGCTTCCAGAAGTAGTGGCTCTTTTGGAATCTGCTTCTGGTTGGTTGGGGTGGGCTTGGGGGCCACACCCAGGGCTTACTCCTGGCTCTGTGCTCAGGGATCATTCCTGGTGAGACTCGGGGGACCAATGGGATGCCCAAGATGAAACCCAGGTTTGGCTGTATGCAAGGCAAGCACCCTGCCCACTGTGGCTTTAGGGGGCAGTGATTCTGACCTTCCCCAGAACCGGCATAGCCTCCCGGAGGTGGGGGTGGGCTGGAGTAGTGTGGAGTTGGCGACAGGACCCACAGTGCTGGCGACCCTTTGCAGGGAGGAGGTGGGAGGCTGGGAAGCAGATGCCCAGAGTCCTGCTGTCCGTGCCAGCGAAGCCCAGGCTGGAAACCGAGGCCCTCGGACCCTGAGCACCTGCTCTAGACTCGCCAGCTTTGTTTCCCACAGTGGCCAGATGCTGCTAACTTTGACAGTCACTCCCAGGCAGGTCCCTTCCGCTCCTGCCGTCAGGGGCTGGGCGGCCTTCCCGCCCGGCATCCTTGAAATACCTCATCAGAGTCACCGGGTTGCTAAGCGGCAGAAGCGGACGTCGGGTCCATATTCATAGCAAGCTGACAGGCAGCTCTGGTGCAGTCATTCGGGTTAAGATTGGAGTTGTAATTCGCAGCTTCTCAGACTTGGGCATGGGCCCATTTCGGAATTGGACGGGGTTGTAGCTCTGTCACACCTGGTGTTAAGTCCAGGGCAAGGAGTCCTGCTTTTTGTCATTTGAAAACTTGTGTGGAAAAGAGCCCAGAGGCACTGCGGCCACAGCGGGGGTGGGAGGTGGCGAGGACGCGCTCACCACGCTGCTTTCTTGCAGGTATTTCGCCCTGGGGCTGCTCTATCACTATAATAAGCAAGACGCGGCGGCCGTCCAGGTGAGTTCTGGAGCGTTGCCGTGTCCCTGCACGCCAGTCAGTGCCGCCCCACCCCGGCGGACCTCGGGAAATAAAAGCACGGGTCTGCTGCAAGGCACTTTGGGCCTCACCCACCGTCTGTGCTACAAAGCAAAGTAAAGCCCTGTTTCAGAAAATAAATTCCTTGAGAAATGCGGGATGCGAGCTTTCATCTCTTGAAGGAACGTTGCCAGGGTGGAGTGTTTTGAAACTTGACACCTAGTTGGGCCAGAGTGATAGTACGTCAGGTAGGGTCTTTTTTTGTCTTGCACATGGCCGACTGGGGTTCAGTCCCTGGTACCCCGCAAGGTCCTGATAGCCCCACCAGGAGTGATCACTAAGCATAGAGCCGGGACTAAGCCCTGAGCACTACCGGGCATGGCCAAAAACAAGAAGAAAGGGAGGGAGGGAGGAAATTCAGAGACACAGGACCATGTCTCAGAGATGTTTGTTTTGGGTTTTGAGCTGCACCCAGTGATGCTCAGGGATTACTCCCGGCTCTGTGCTCAGAGGTCTCCTCTGGCATGGCAGGGGAGACCAGGTGGGGAGCTAGATGTTGAATGTAGATCAGCCACATGCGAGGCACGTGTGCTCCCCGCCTTACTATCCCTCAAGCCTTATATTTCTATTGATTTTATGATTCTGCACTCAGGGATCACTCCTGGCAGTGCAGTGCTCCTGGGACTGAGTGCCAGGGGTTGACCCTGGTTTGGCCGTGTGCAAGGCAAGCACCCTACTCTCTGCACTGTTACTCCAGCCCCTAGGTTGGAGTTTATTTTATGCCCAGTTTATTCCTGGGCCCCAGATATTGGGTTCTTCAAGCTTTTCTGTGAAATCTTTTTCTTCTGTGCACGTTTCTCTTTGGATTGAGGGACACATCGCTCTTTCTCAGTAAGGACCATCTCTGTGTGCCAGGACTGGCTCCGCCCATGAGCCTGTACCTTACACAGCTCTTCTGGGATGTTCATGCCTGTGCTTAGCAAGCAGAGACTCTGACTCTAAAACCTGCAGTCAGCTCAATTCTGCATTTTTTAAATTTGTTGTTAAATGATGCCTAATCTTCTGTATTCACGGCAAAGCCTTGCAAGCTCCCCAAGGTGCACTCGATATGCCAAAAACAGTAACAATAACAGGTCTCATTCCCCTGACCCTGAAAGAAGCCTCCAATTGTTGGGAAAGACGAGTAAGGAGAGGCTGCTAAAATTTCAGGGCGGGGACAAATGGAGACATTACTGGCACCCACTCGAGTTAATCGATGAGCAATGGGATGACAGTGATACAGTGAATCTTCTGTATTGAATTCCTTCACACATATCTAAGTGCAAATGTTTAGTTCTAGGCAAATAGATTTACTCATTCTTCTCTAATATTTTACTTGCCACTTTTCTATTTTTGTTTCCTTTGCTTATGCCTCTCCCACTGGCAGTTGTCTCTTCCTTATTCATAACTAGCCTCGTTTAGATCCAGACTCTGCATTTTTAAGTAGGTGCAGCAAGCGTCCTGCATTCCCTTGGGGCCTCCAACCTCGTGTCCAGCCCCACTCTGTGGCCGGGGCCCAGTGCCACCGTTGACACACCAGAAGGACAAACGTGGCTTCTGCCGAATGGCAGCCCTTAGAGATATTTGTTTTTGATTACACACACCCTCGATGGCAACAACAATTGCTCAAGTCTTTTTTTTTTTTTTAAAGTTAACACAATTTGCGTGATTTCATCGATGGGGGGTTTGGGTCAAGTGAATAACACGACCTTGGGGTCCTTGGGGCTGCTACAGAAGAGGAAGCTCCTGTAACTTTTCAGTATAGGTCATCCTCCTGCCCAGTAGCCCCAGTGATGTGGTGCCAGCACCGCAAGAGATGCAGCGTACAGAGGTGCCTCAGTGCTGTCTGGGAAACGCTGTGGTCCTTACGTATGTCTGTGCACCTTCTGTCTTCTGCTCCAGTTTGCCTCTGGGCCACATAAAGTACTGAGCACAGTGCACAGGGATGGGAAAAGTTGTTGCTCCCTGTCGTTTGGGGAGCAACAAAAAGATGTAACACGTCGGTTGCAAGTGCGACCACCGCAGGCTCTAGTCCGGAATATAGATTTCCCACCCCGGGTTGGTGAGATCCACAGGTGCAGAAGTCTGGGGCACCGAGCGCCGTCGCTAGGACAAGGCCACGTGAGGAAGCGAGTGTGTGTGACCTGCCATCTCCTTGTTTCTGCCCCTTGCCAGCTTTGGGTGAACATCGTGAATGGGGACGTGCAGGACGCCACCCGCACGGACCTGTATGAGTATGTCGTCGATTTTCTCACCTACAGCTTGGACCAGGAGCTCGTGTGGAAGTACGCTGACTGGGTCTTACAGAAGAGCCAGGAGGTGGGTGCTGTGTGATTGCGTCCTTTCAGGAGGCGTGACCGGGCAGGCTGGCATGGACAGACTGAGGCTGCACTTGCGATCGGAAAACCAGCCGTGCTTCAGCCTCTCCTCGGCCTATCCCCTTGGAACACACCCTTCCTTCTCTTCCTGCTATTCAGTCTAGGTTCTCAGAGTTTCTGATTTTTTTTTTGCTTTTTGGATCGTACTTGGCGGTGCTCAGGGGTTTACTCCTGGCTCTGCACTCAGGAATTACTCCTGGTAGTGGTCAGAGGACCATATGGGATGCTGGGAATGCAACCTAGGTGTGCCGCGTGCAAGGGAAACGCCCTCCCTGCTGTGCTATCGCTCCAGCCCCGAAGGACACAAAACTTGTACAGGAAAGTAAAGAACAGTGTCCAGCTTGCATTCTTATGATGTTCCTTTTTCTAAAAAAAATTAAAAAGGGGGGAAAAAGCAAGTTTATGGACCCCAGTCTGTAAGCACTTTGGCCTGTGGAAACGTTTTCTGAGGGCTGGAGCGGACTCAGGGTGTTCCCCTTAGAGAGCCGGCCACACCAACAAGTCATGGCCTTTGTCTTTGCTCCCACCGCCCCTGATACAGAAGCTGTGGAGTCTGGAGGGAGGTGGAAGGTGAGGACATGAGCAGGCCTCTGTGGGAGCCTGGGCGGCAAGGGTGGTACTGACCCGCGCTGTGTGGGCTGGTGAGGACAGGGGCAGCATGCCCAGGCAGAGTACTGGAGTGGAGGAAAAGACCCTCACCATTGAGAATAGTTGCATTTCCGGAGCAGTCCTTCGAGAAACAGGCTGAGCTTTCTGATTTTTTTTTTCCTTTTTGGGTCACACCCGGCATTGCACAGGGGTTACTCCTGGCTTTGCACTCAGGAATTACTCCTGGTGGTGCAGGGGACCATATGGGATGCTAGGAATCGAACCCAGGTCGGCTGCATGCAAGGCAAACACCCTACCCGCTATGCTATCGCTCCAGCCCCCAGACTGAGCTTTCTGACGCAGGACCTCAGTGACGTTAGTGTTTGAGACTCTGAATGCCCTTCTAAAGATGGCTGTTACAGAAGAAGAAAGACATACAGGATGTGCTCGCTTATCTATGGAATTCAGACTACTGGGTGAGGAAACAAAGGGGGATCTGTAGATTATCCTCCCCAGTGTTCAGAGGAGAGACAGACAGAAAAGGAAAGCAATCAAGGGGGAAGAAGAGAACTAGAAGTAATGGGTAAGTAGGCATCAGGGCTTCAGTTATACCAGTGATATGAGTGAAGGGGTCAGCCATAGACCCAACACACAGATTCAACAGAACTAAAAACATGAGACCGAAGCAGCAACCCCTGAAACTTTGTGATGTGCCTGTCAAGTTGACAGGTGGGAGGGAGTACGGGTTGGGATGGGGAGGGAATCTGGAAACACTGGTGGAGGGATGGGTGTTGAATTATATGCCTAAAACGCAACTACCAATAACTTTGTAAATCATGGCTCTTTAATAAAATTTAAAAATTTAAAATGACTTTTAGTGCAGCCCCATCTCTACCGTTCTGAAGATGGCTCTCCGTGTGGTGCCCTTGTTGTCCTTCTAAAGCTTCTCATCCAGTGCCTTTTATGGGATGATGATGCTGACTCTGGACACATACATTAGTAGCTGCCAGCCCTCCAGACACCTGCAGCATGGCCCAGCACTGCCAGCAGCCCGAGATCTCCCAGTCCTGGCCAGAGGACAAGTGTCCCCTCTCTGAAATGTCACAGCAGCCCACCAGGCGGGGACTGCTTAGAGAGGACAAGACGGGCCCCAAGCATTTAAGAGTATTGCCTAATGGGGCTGGTGTGATAGCACAGTGGGTTGGGCGTTTGCCTTGCACGCGGCTGACCCGGGTTGGATTCCCAGCATCCCATATGGTCCCCCGAGCACTGCCAGGAGTAATTCCTGAGTGCAGAGCCAGGAGTAACCCCTGTGCATCGCTGGGTGTGACCCAGAAAAGCTTAAAAAAAAAAAAAAAGAGAGTATTGCCTAAGCGTTTTGTTGATTGGTAGAGCAAAGACACTAACTTGCCCAAAGAAATCAAAATTTGTAAATTGTGCGAGCTGGACTGTTTTCTCCTCACTCGTGGGGTGACAAGCACATGAGTGTGGCTGTGTGTTCACGGAACATGGCACTAAGGTGCCTCGGGGAAGACCATGGGGACTTGGAAGAGGACCTGCGGGTCCCTTTGGCATGGGAGCAAAACCCAGAAAGTTATTGGTGACTCAATCTGGGTTTTGTCCGGGTAATCCACAGAATCGATGCTGGTGTTTTTTTGTTTTTTGTTTTTTTTTCTTTTTTGGTCACACCTGGCGATGCATAGGGGTTACTTCTGGCTCTGGACTCAGGAATTACTTCTGGCGGTGCTCAGGGGAAGGATGCTGGGGATCAAACCCGGGTTGGCCGCGTGCAAGGCAAACGCCCTACCCGCTGTGCTATCACTCCAGCCCCGATGCCGGTGTTTTGAGAACTGAGTTCACCCATTTTTTTCTATTGTCCGCTTCACAATGTCTTCCACTTATCATTCAGCGACTGTCCTTGGTCTTGGACGATCTTAATATCACCGCCTTGTTGCTTTGGGGGGTTGACAAAAACAGCTGCCAGCGAATGCTCTGAGTGCCAATCCCCAGCCCTCTGAAGAGTGAAGCCCGCAGGTGTGGGGGGAAGGTGTCGTAGAGTTTACACCTGCTTTTGCTGCTCCGGGGTCTCTCATTGCGCCTCACAGCGCTGTGCGTCTGTGGCACTGGGTGGCTTTGACAGAGTTCTCTTCTCAGATCACGAGTGTGCGGTTGGCACAGGGACGGCCAGGTGCTTCAAAGGCTTCCTGATGAGCGTGCTGCTTTTCTTTCAGGTCGGAGTGAAAGTGTTCACTGAGAGACCGTTGGATGAACAGCAGAACAGCTTCAATCCCAACGACATCATCACTTGCCTTAACAAGTACCCCAAAGCCCTTGTCAAGTATCTGGAGCATCTAGTTATGGACCAGAGACTACAGGTGAAGACTCGTACATAGGTGAAGAGTGGTACATAGGCGGCAAGTGCCGAGGAGAGGGTGTGGGCTGCAGGCCTTTGGTGGTGGTGGGGGCGGGTGCTGCAGAGATGGAATCTGACCCGGCACCAGCATGCAGTGGGCGCTAAGGGCAGGTCTGCTGGGCGGCTGGGACTGGGGGGAGGGCCGCTGTAGGCCTTGATCCTCCGCCCCTGGTCCATGCTGCTGGGGTTTTTTTCTCCTTCCTAGAGGACGTGAGAGAAGCCACCCCTTTTTGGAGGATGCAGGCCTAAGCCCTTGACTGTCTCGTCTTAAAAAAAAAACAAAAAACTCGAGGTGATCCCTTTTCAGGTTTCCCGGCTTGTGTGTGTTTCCAGTGCCCCCAGTGGACCCCCCCCAGAAGGGCGTGCGAGGCCTTGCACAGTTGCGTTGTGGGTGCTGAGCCCGGCGCTTCCGGCTGGCAAACGCTGTGTGTGTGCTTGGGTCTCCTGCAGAGGGAAGAGTTCCACACGCGCCTCGCGCTCCTCTACCTAGACCAGGTGCTGCAGCAGCGGCCCCCGGACGGCGGCCACGGGGCCGAGGCCCCCGAGGTGCAGAAGAAGCTCCGCCTCCTGCTCCAGAGATCCGACCTGTACCGAGTCCACTTTCTGCTAGGTGAGGGGCCCCCCCGAGAGGCAAGGGGCAGGGAAGACGGGGGCTGGGCTCAGGGGTGTGTCCACAGGTGGGAGCTGGATGCCTGGTGTGGGGGAGGGGAATGGGGGGTTTGGGTACAGCGTTTTGTGCTTGCTTTACAGAGGCCTTTTCCTGGTGGCCCAGCACAGCCCTGGCTGAGGTGGGGAGGCGTGTTTGTCAGTGTGTGTGTGTGTGTGTGTGTGTGTGTGTGTGTGTGTGTGTGTGAGAGCTTGTATGTCTGTGTTTGTGTATATGGGATGTGTATGTGTGAGTTTTGAATGTTACTGTGTGTGACTAAGTCTATGTCTGTCTGTGCGTGTGAGTGTGTGACTGTGTCTGTGAGTGTGAGGTTAAGTGCACTTGTGTATGAGTGTGACTCTATGAACATGCTTGAGTGTATTTATCACTGTGTGTGACTGAATATGCAAGTGGGTGTGTGTGCAACTGTGTATTTGAGTGTGGGGGGATCAAACACAAGTCGGCCCCCGTTCTCCCTGGCACTGTGCAGGTCCTCCCCAGCCCTGTCAGGAGTTACCCAGAGTGCAGCTGGGCTCAGGTGTTGCCCCGCACCGCAACCCCAATAAGAAAAAGTACATACAGCGCCTGTTCTAGCCAAGAAATGTTATACAGGGAAAACAAATAGCGGTGGGTTAGCTGGAGCACCAGATTGTGGCTCTAGCTGTCTCACATGAGCCTTTGCCTGTTTTGTTGTTACCATGGCTGTTGCTGCTATTTGGGGACCATACCTGGCCGGGCTTGAGGCCCTGCCAAGGGGGGACCCTCTGGTTACTAGGAGCTCCCCCAGACAGAGCCGACGCTGCAGCCCTCTGAGCTCCCGGCCATTCTGTTCCTTCCATTCCTTCTGCCCACTCTTAATTTCTTTCGAATTTAATTTTAAGGTTTAATTTTATTCTTGGCTTATGATACTATTAGCAGTGTGTTTTCAGGGACATAGTCCCAGCACTACGCCCATCACAGTGCACCCATCTCCCTCCCTTCCCTCTGGAGTCCCTCAAAACCCCCAACTCAGTTGTGTGGGTCAGTTCCCAGCGATGTTGCCTTTGCTTCTTTGTTGCTACTACCTTGCTGCGTCCTTTCTCATATTCTGCCTTTGAGAGGGACCATCCCGCATCAGTCCCTTGCCTTCTGCCTGACTTCCCTCAGCGCGGTCGCCTCTAGTTCCTCCCGTGTTGCTGCAAATTCCCCCTGCTGTAAAGCATGCGGGGTGCAGGAACTGGACTCCTACCCAACTAGGAAGGCGAGCCACGGGGCCGCCAGTGGGGGAGGGGGTGAGCAGGGGGCAGGCAGCAGGCCCCCTCCCCCGCTCTGTGCCAGGCGCGGCTGCTCACGGGCTTGTGCCCCTCGCAGAGCGGGTGCGCGGCGCCGGGCTGCCCCTGGAGCGCGCCATCCTGCACGGGAAGCTGGAGGAGCACGCCGAGGCGCTGCGCATCCTGGCGCTGGAGCTGCAGGATTTCACGGCGGCCGAGGACTACTGCACGTGGCGCTCGGAGGGCCGCGACGCCGCCTACCGCCAGCGCCTCTTCCACTCGCTGCTCAGCCTCTACCTGGGCGCCGAGCAGTCCGTGGCCGCCGCCGACCTCCTGAACCGCCACGCGGCCGAGTTCGACGCGGCGCAGGTGCTGCCGCAGCTGCCGGGCACGTGGTCGGTGCAGCTGCTCTGCCCGTTCCTGATGGGCGCCGTTCGGGACAGCGTGCACAGCGGCAGGAACGCACAAGTCGCCGTGGGCCTGGCCCGCGCCGAGAACCGGCTCTACAAGTACGAGAAGGTGAGCAGTGGGTAGTGCCTGCGGGGGCCTCACCTCTCCCGGAAATATGTTCCTTCTCCTTTGCTTTCAGTGTGGGCCCCCTGGTGTCGACTGTCCCAGCTTCCCAGGGAGACCACCGCTGTCCCCGGGGCACCTTTTCCCCTTTGCACTTCAAAGCACGCACATGGGGCAACCTCACTTGGGTGTCTTGGTTTGGGGGTCACCCCCAGCAGCACTCAGGGCTGACTCTGGGCTCTGCTCTCAGGAGTTACTCCTGGCCGTGCTCCAGGTGTTGGGGAGGCCTGCTGGCGTCTCCCAGAATTGGAGGCACAAGAAGTGACAGACATGGGGAGAGTTAAAGATGAGAGACAGATTTATTCTCACACACTTGCGAGCACTACGGGCTCGCAAAGCCAAGAGACCTAGAGCCTCGAACATTTGCCAGGCGGTCTGTTTATACCTTGAGCCCCCATTCCATACCCGAATACACCTCACCCCTTCCCAGAATCTAGGCATGTGTACAGAAGCAAATCAGGGGGCCAGAGTGATAGTATAGTGAATAGGGCATTTGCCTTGCACACCACCGACCTGGATTCGATCCCCGGTGTCCCATATGGTCCCCCGAGCACCACCAGGAGTAATTCCTGAATGCAGAGCCAGGAGTTACCCCCTGTGCATCGCCAGGTATGACCCAAAAAGAAAAAAAAAAAACAGAAGCAAATCAGTTGGTTCCTCTAACTTCTTATTCTCAAAAATTACAGCTGGCAACAGCTAGCTTCCATCCCATTACAGCGGTTCCTGCAGGCTCAGTCTGTCCTGACCCGGCAGCGGGTGGGGAGGCGAGTCTAGGTGGTTGGGCCTGCCGCCTCCCTGGGCTTGAATCAGCCCTCCATCCTCCATACACAGGGATCAAGGAGTCCGGTTCGGCTGTGTGCCAGGGCCAGCACCCTCCCCGCTGTACTCGGGCACGTAACACCACACTGTGTGCACTGGCCACTGGGCCCTGCCTCACCTCCCCAGGTCCTTTCATCCGGGCCACAGCCTGGTGCGGCAGCCACGAGTGCCACATTCCACCCAAGGAAGCAGGCATGGAACAGGCTCTCCCTCACTCTGGTTGGTTCCTTGAGGCTGGGGGCTGGGGGGGCTGTGCAACCAGGGTGTGGTCCCCAGAGCCCAGGCTGCCTGCTGGGACTGTTCCGGAGTGAAAAGACTTGAGGATCTCACTAAGTTACTCTTCAGTCCCTCCGGTAAGGGTTACCTGGGTAAGTGGTTCAGAGAAACCTCACCTCCCCCAGCCCACCGCCAGGATTTTATGCGGATGGTCTTGCAGCAGTGCCCTGGGGGCACAGAGGCCACTCCTGCTCACACTTGGCCCTGGGGCCCTGAGGCTGAGCAGTGCTGGGGCCTGCTGGCCTTGTCCTGGGGCGCTTGGCCTGTGCTCCCACCCTCTGGCCGTCGCCCTGGCTTCGGAAGGGCGTTTTAGCCTGAGAGCCTGAGTGCTCCTTACCACACAGAGACCAGTGGAGTCTCCGTATGCGCAGTTTCCTTATTTACTTTAAAAGAAACGAACCCGGGGCTGGAGTGATTTAGTACAGCGGGTAGGGCACTTGCTTTGCGTGCAGCTGACATGGGATCAATCCTTGGCACTCTATGGCCCTTGGATACCAGGAGTGACCCCCGAGTGCAGAACCAGGAGTGAGCCCCAAGTACTGCCAGGTATGGGAACAAAATCCATCAGGAAGGTGCCACTCAGTTCCCCTGGCAGGACCCTGGCGCCTGCTTAATGGGAAGGCCGGGGGGTGAGTCTGCATCCCTGTTCCACTCAGCATTGCCTGACTTGTTGCGATAGTAGGCCTGCCCCCCTTCCTTACAGGTAGGAGGTGAGAGAGCATTTGACAGCAGATCCTGTTTGGCCATGCCATGGTTAGATAAGCAGTCATCACTTTCTGTGGAGTAAGAAAGCAGTGTTGTCGCTTTTCATACTTCTTTAGTTACCAATGATGTTTTTATATTTATACGGATATTTTGCTTCGAGAAGTTGTTATTAAAATATTGATACCACTGCTGGGAATATATCCCAGAGAAGCAAAAAAGTATAGTCGAAATGACATCTGCACTTATATGTTCATCGCAGCACTGTTTACAATAGCCAGAATCTGGAAAAAAACCCGAGTGCCCTAGAACAGATGACTGGTTGAAGAAGCTTTGGTACATCTATACAATGGAATACTATGCAGCTGTTAGAAAAAATGAAGTCATGAACTTTGCATATAAGTGGATCAGCATGGAAAGTATCATGCTAAGTGAAATGAGTCAGAAAGAGAGAGACAGACATAGAAAGATTGCACTCATCTGTGGAATATAGAATAACAGAGTAGGAGACTAACACCCAAGAATAGTAGAAATAAGTACCAGGAGGTTGACTCCATGGCTTAGAAGCTGGCCTCGAATTCTGGGAAGAGGGCAACTCAGATAGAGAAGGGAGCACCAAGCAAAATGTGGTTGGAAGCCATGTGGGGGAAGGGTGATGCGTGCTGAATGTAGACTAGAGACTGAACACAACGGCCACTCAACATCTTTATTGCAAGCCACAACATCTAATTAGAGAGAGAGAACAAAAGGGAATACCCTGCCACAGTGACAGGGTGGGGTGGGGGGGAGATGGGATTGGGGAGGGTAGGAGGGATGCTGGGTTTATTTGTGGTGGAGAATGGGCACTGGTGAAGGGATGGGTTCTCAAACTTTGTATGAGGGAAACATGAGCACAAAAATGTATAAATCTGTAACTGTACCCTCGTGGTGATTCACTTATTAAAAAATAAATAAAAATAAATAAAATAAAATAAAAGAATGTGAAAATAAAATAAAATACTGATCTGGGGCCAGGGACATAGTACAGCATATATAAGGTGTTGCCTTGCGTGCAGCTGAGTCTGATTCAATCCTGGCACCACATAGGGTCCTCCAAGTCCTGCCAGGAGTAATTCCTGAGCCCTTAACCAACACCAGGTGTAGCCCCAAAATAACAACAAACAAAATTCTTTATCAATAATAATTCATGGGACAACATATGTGAGCTCAGAAAAACCTGAATGACTATTGTTAACTAGCAAAAAATCAGCCAAATTAATTGTCAAGATTCAGTTGACTTTAGTTAGGCAGCACCCTAACTAGATAAACACACAGGAAGGCCCTACAGAAAGGTGTTCAGAATGAAAGGGGTTTTCAAGGATAGTAGAGATGAGGACCAGGAGGATTGCTCCACGGCTTAAAGCCGGCCTCACATGCTGGGGAAAAGGCAGCTCAGATAGAGAAGGGACCACCAAGTAAAGGATCCTTGGAGGGCTTGCTCGGGATGGGAGATGTGTGCTGAAAGTAGACTATACACTGAGCATGATGGCCACTTAATACCCGTATTGCAAACCACAACACCCTAAAGGAGAGAGAGTAAAAGGGAATTGCCTGCCACAGAGGCACGGGGGGGAGGGATACTGGAAACTTTGGTGGTGGGGAATGGGCACTGGTGGAGGGATGGGCACTTGGTCATTGTATGACGGAAATGTACGCATGAAAGTTTGTAAGTCTGTAACTACCTCATGGTGATTCACTTAAAAAAATAATAATAATTAGGAAAAAACAGAATGAAAGGGTTTTTAGGCAGGAGAGGGGCAAGGGAAGAGAAGTGGGGATTGCTTCAGGCTTAGGGAGTGACTTTTTTTTTAAATTTTGGGCACTGTGGTCTGTAAACCATTATTAGTAGGGTTTCACGCATGAACTGTTCTTGCACTGAACCCTCCACCTGGTGTCCATTTCTATCCATTATTGCTCAGGGCCCTTCTCCCACCCTCCCCAGCCCCTTGGTACTGAAGACCACCTCTCTGTTGCGTTTGGTCCTTCTGTAGTCCCCCTGTTCTGTTTCTTCATAGCCGCATATAAGAGCACACGGCTGACCCGGGTTCTATCCCTGGCATTCCATATGGCCCCCCCAACACTGCCAGGAGTGATTTGAGTGCAGAGCCAGGAGTAACCCCTGAGCATCTCTGGATATGACCCAAAGAAGCGGGGGGGTGGGGGGGAAGAGAGAGAGAGAGGGGGAGAGAGAGAGAAAGAGAGAGAGAGAGAGAGAGAGAGAGAGAGAGAGAGAGAGAGAGAGAGAGAGAGGAGAGAGAGATCATTGTTTGTTTCTTTTCTTGCAGATGAAGCTGAAAGGAAGCTCAGTTCGGCTCTCAGACAAAAAGCTTTGCCAGATGTGCCAGAATCCCTTTTGTGAGCCCGTGTTTGTCAGATACCCTAACGGTGGCCTTGTGCATACCCATTGTGCGGCTGGCAGACACCGGAGCCCCAGCCCCCCCACCCCTGGCCCTCGGACTTGAAGCAGCCCGCCAGGGCGCTGGGGGTCCCACGTTCTTCACCGAGCTGACAGGGTGCAGAGAGCAGAGTCAGGGCAGCCTGGGCCCATCAGGACAGAGAGATGGCACGTCCGGGTGCTGCCCGTAGCTCCACACTGAATGTAAACGCACAACCACCTCCCCCTCCACCACCTCCCCAGGGAGACGGCAGGAGGGGGCATCCACAGAGCCCAGCTGCCGCCCAGCAGGACGTGCGCCTGCACATGTGACCGACCGCCCTAGCCCTGCCTCCAGGTTCCTGTTCATTTGCACTGGAAACGTCGATGGCCAGCGACGAGGCCCTCTCCTCTGTCCCCCCTCCTGGCCCCCTCCCCCCTTCCGTGAGCCTGGGGCTGCCTCTCCTGCAGATGCTTCCACCCACTCTGCTCACACCACACCCCTCCTGCATCCCCAGAGACTGACCACAGCACTCCCCGTTGGGCTGGTGGCTGTGCCTAGCCGCCTTGCAGGTGGCCCTGGGGCCAGGGAGAGCAGCTGCCCCACCAGGGGGAGGGGGTGGGATGAGAACCCTGAGGGGTGAGGCGCACCGTCTTACCATCTACTGATCCCAAACTCCACAGTGAACACGTTCACTCAGCATCACCTTGGTCATCTGTCCTAGTTAGGGGACTCAGTATGTCATGTTCCGGAGGGAGGGACTTTTTTTTTTTTTCTTTTCATTACAACGCTACCTTCCGTTCAACACTTGGGGAATGAAAAGGGAAATGTTTCGAGCACAAATATGTGGATTTCAGGAGCAGTGTGAGCAAGGCGCAGGGCAGGGGGATGGCTGCCAGTGTCTGTCCCCAGGGACATCCTGCCTGGCAGCCACTGCCCACGCCTGTGGGGGAGCCCCACCCTTGGCCTTACCTCCCTGCACTTTACATGCCTGGTCCCGCAGATCCTGAAGACATAGGAAAATGCCTCTTGTGCATCCCTGTTCAGGGACTGATTTTATGTTACACTGCCCTCTGAATTTTTTCATTGTGATTCTCAATTCTCTTAGGAACAGACAAGAAAGACACTGGTCATCTTCATCGTCGATCTCAACCCCACCCCCCAACACACACACACACACACACACACAACACTCACACTAGCCTTGGCAGGCAAGCATTTGTTCTGCAGTTCTGGCCTGAGCCTTACTGAGTGGGGAAGCACATTGTCGTTTCTTTGAAAAATCTATTTCTGTACCAGTAATGGTCAGTGTTCTTCCTTTGGAGACTCAGGATGGGCCAAGAGGGCAGAGCCATCCGTGCATTCTTTGAAATATGTGTCGCAGTTGTCTGAAGAAGAAATGAAGACATTTCCCTTGAAATCGCCTATCTGCCATGTCAGTTGTCTGACTTTCCAAGCCTGCTCAAATTGTATGTGCCCTGTGAATGACTTAGGGAACGATGGTGTGACGGTGTATATTATCATTCCAACTTGTGCGTTTGAATGAACTTTTCAAAGAACAAGTTACCAGTAATGCAATATTGCACTTTTTAAAGCACTGTTTCTCTGTATACAAAATGGGTAAAAATCTTTTAAAAGCCTTGTGATTGCTCATTCCTAACTTTGGGACAGAACTCTCTCTCTCTCTCTCTCTCTCTCTCTCTCTCTCTCTCTCTCTCTCTCTCTCTCTCTCTCTCTCTCTCTCTCTCCTCTCTCTCTCTCCCTCTCCCTCTCCCTCTCCCTCTCTTTCCCTTTCTCTCTCTCCATTGATCAATATTTCAAAATATTTGTTATCCTTAGAATAATGAGAATTAAAGCTAATTTTCCACTTGTACCAAATCTTAACATAGAGGACAGAATGACACTGCAGAACTGACCCCTCTGTTTCAAGACCATACCTTTCTCAGACTCTTACTAAGTCCCTTTTTCAAATATTTTTGAAGAAATACATGTTTCTTTCTAAAGCCTGCTGTTTTGTGACTGTGTGCATTGAATAAAGCAATTGGAACCATCACTCCGCCCTTTTCCCCCTCCCTCATTAGCCTCAGTGGAACCATTCTGGTTAAAGCAGCATGAACTGATCTCATCGGCAGTGACATTCTGTACTGTTTCAGTTTCCTACTGTTGCCTTTCTGGTATGAGCGCAGCAGTGTTAGGGCTCAGACAGACCCACTCAAGCCTACGGGCGTGGTGAGTCTATGCTGACTGCAGGGCCGGTAGCAGTACTCGGTCGAAATCTGCCATCCTGACTTTCTTACTCCCTTACAGGGATTTTTGTCCTAGCATCTTGACCCTCTGCCCTTGTTTGCGTCCCAAATATACAAATTGTACAGATATAAACATGATGGTTTTATTAAAATTCTTTTAATACTTTGTTTTCTGTCATTTTCAAATACAGTGTCGGCAAAGCCATGGTTGATTCTGAGAACCTAATCTAAGGGGTCCTGACTCATTGTAGTCAGCACCTAAGTCAGCACCTACAGAAGACTGCCCCCTTGGGTACTGACTCTAACTTCCCACTTCTGATTTCACGGCCCCACCTTTTTTATAAGGTGTCCCTGGCATTAGTTGCTTAGACCCATCATGCCCTGAAGAATTTAGCAAAGATTATTTCAGATTACTTATGCCTTTGCCTTTTAACTGAATAAAAAATCCCCTGCGGATCCACTGCCCCTGGGTTTTCAGCCTCACCTTTTACTTTTTTAGTCTCACCTGTCTTTTTTTTTTTTTTCTTTTGGGCCACACCTGGCAATGCACGGGGGTTACTCCTGGCTTTGCACTCAGGAATTCTCCTGGTGTTGCTCAGGGGACCATATGGGAATGGGAATCGAACCCGGGTCGGCCATGTGCAAGGCAAACGCCCTACCCGCTGTGCTACCAGCCCCCTCACCTCCGTCTTTTAGAGCCCGGCTCACAATAGGTTGTTGAGAAGTTCCATCCTGTGGAATGAATTTCATGGGACTTCACATGTTCTTTCATTCCTGGCTCTTTCCCAGCCAAGGGGAAGCCTGGGTGTGTCCACAGCCAACCCCAGCTGACCCTGACCCTGACCCTGCACTGGTGTGGCCAGGCCAGTCCTTGTGTATGTGTCTTAGTGGTGGGCAGGGGTAGGGGAGCAGAGGGAGGTTCCCGGGGCCTCTTCAAGTAAAAGGCACTGAGGTGCTGGCCCCTGGGGTGATGAGTCCAGCAAGCCCCAGACATCCCTGCCTGGTTTCTCACCAACTATGGGGACAGGAAGCCAGACGCCAGCCCAGGTAAACTATTTTCAGGCTGTGGTGGTGCCACTTTCAAACGATCCTAAAGCAGCAGCTTGAATATCTTTATTCCTGTATCATTGCTATCTGGCCCATTAGCAATTCAAGATGAGAAGCAGGGGCGGTTAGGCTTGCAAACGGTTGGAATGGGTGCAGTGGCTTCACGTTGGCGGGTGGTGGAGAGGGGATGAATTTAAATGGATGCGCTCCCTGTGTGGGTCGGGTCAGAGAGGGCCACCTGACTTGGTGAAATGGACCGTGGCTCGTGGAGGAATAATTAGATATTAACTAATATCCCATTTGCTCATCATTTGATCTGTCAGCCTTAGAGGTTGAAATGAAAATATACAAGATTGTGCCATATGGACTCTGAGACCCTTTCACCTTCTCCAAAGCACTAAATGCCCAGGGAACCTTCTCCAGGCTCATCAATACCTTGTTCGGAAATAAGTACTGGAATTAATGAAGCCTGCTTTTCTTTGGCTTGTAGCTGGGCAGAGGCGACAAATAGCTGTAATAAAGTCTGCCGTCCAGAGTTGTAAATTAGTTCAGTGAGACACGTGACACGAAGGGATGAGTGAGCATCACAGGACACAGCTGATGCTTGAGAGGCAGAAGTTTCCGCTGTGTAACCTCCAGGTGGCTAGGAAATGCCCCGACGGCTCTCTCTGTCTCTCTGTCTCTGTCTTTGTCTCTGTCTCTCCCTTTCTCTTGCCGCCCACGTTGGGTGGACTCGTGCCGCTCCCCCACCCGGTGTGGCCCATGCCATGGACAGATGGAGGAGGAACGGTGGGCCAAACTGGTGAAGATCAGTTGCTGTTTATTCCATTCTCCCCACGCGCCTGTTCCAGTCTCTCTGAGCCCCCTATTCTAGCCTCACACCGCCCCTCATTCCCGTCTCCTTCTGTCTCTCCCACTCATCTCTCCGCGCTCCCTCTCGCAGCCGCGTCTCTCATCTCTCCACGCACCTGCTCCTGCATTCTTCCCCTACATTCTTCTTCTCTCCTTGCTAGTCTCTCTGTACTCCATCTTGCTGCCCTGGTCTCTCTTGTCTCTCTCCAACTCTGTATTGGGGTAGACACCACACCCCATCCAGCAGAAAAATCGACATATCCAAAGTCCTTCCGCTCTAGGGCAAAATAACACTGCTCTCCTTAGTCCAATACCTTAACTAGCGTCTTAATTAATATCTTAATATTAGTTATTTTGTATGGACACAGTAAGAGATACATTGAGCTTGTAGGAAGGCTCTCCTGGGGACATCTGACCACAGACTCAGACTACAGTGCTCAGGCCAGATTAATCTTTCCTAACCCTAGCAGGGTCCTACTCCAGTTATTGATTTTTGGATCATGACAGAATGTGTCCATGACCATGCTCTTAACTTATAGTTAAGTATTATGGCACTTTGACCTGGCCCATTTTGATGCCAGGGTAGCTCATTTGCTTGCCCTTAGTCCTTCCAGTGCGTCGTTGGGACCC
The DNA here is from genome assembly GCF_027595985.1 of Sorex araneus. NCBI lineage: Eukaryota > Metazoa > Chordata > Mammalia > Eulipotyphla > Soricidae > Sorex > Sorex araneus. The sequence continues at coordinate 311,680,979 of NC_073313.1, read as the reverse complement.
TGCTTTTGGGGTACTAGGAAGTAAGGGTAACTGAGGCTTAAGTTGAGAGAACAGATGCCCAGGAGTAAATATTATTCAGAGTCAATTAACTCCTAAGTTACAAAAGCACAGCATTAACTGTCTTCTTGTGTCCATACAGAAAGGACATTGCTCTGAATTAACTGTGCAAAGAACTTAAGGAGAAGAGAAAAGCAACATTTACAAATTAACAGCACAAAGAAAGCGGTTACAAATAAAAACAGAAATGGGAGCACTGTTTTGGGAGTAGCCCAATAAACCTAAGCTCCCTGCAGCAAGTCAGAAAGGACAAACCAATGTTATCCTACACCCACTGACATGACCATGATCCAGGCAAGTTCTGTTTTAGGTCCCATGATGCCACTGGGGCATTGAAGGGGTATGGGTGCCTTTGTGGGTCCTTCTGGCCATTTGCTCCAAGCAGGAAGTCAGCAGATTCATGCCCGGGGTTCAGCCATTTATGCCATTTAGGGGATGGGGGTCTTGATCAGCAGTGCTCAGGAGCCTGCCCTGGCTCTGTCCTCAGCCTGATAGTGCTCAGGGGACTGTGTGGTGCTGGAGATCTAAACCAGGCTGGTGCTTGCAAGGCCAGTGCCTGCCCTCCTGCTCAATCTTGGGCCACCGAGGACAGCATCCAGCACAGAAACTCTTGCCGGGTGGATGCTCAGCATCTCGTGCCTCACAGCGCTGAGTAGAGATGACCTGGGTAGCCAGTACTAGCATCGCCCTGCACAGACGGAGGGATGCTGTGCTGCACGCCCTTGGTAGTGCCACTTTGCCAGTGCCACAGCCCGCAGCATCTCTAACTGTGGCCTTGGTCTTTTCTCCTGTACTGGGCTCCTGAAGCCCACCCTCATTGTTGTTTTGATTTGCATCTCCCTGATGATTAGTGATGTAAAGCATTTTTTCATGTGCCTTTTGACCATTCAAATTTCTTCTTTTATTCATTTCTTCTCCCTGTTTTCTGATGGGGTTGGAGGATTTTCTTCTTGTAAAGTTTTTCTTGTTAAGTTCTACCAGTACCAGTACCTTGTATATCTTTGATATTAACCCCTACCTGAAGGGTATTGGGTGAATAACCTTTCCCATTCTTTAGGCTGGCTTTGTATCTTGATAACTGTTTCTTTTGAGGTGCAGAAGCCTCTTGGTTTAGTGTAATTTTTAAATTTTTTTTATTTTTGGGTCACACCTGGTGATGCACAGGGTTAACTTCTGGCTCATGCACTCAGGAATTACTCCTGGTGGTGCTCAGGGGACCCTATGGAATGCTGGGAATCGAACTCAGGTCAGCCACATGCAAGGCAAGCGCCCTACCCGCTGTGCTATCACTCCAGCCCCTCATCTTTGAAGATACCTTTAGCTTCAATATCATGAAGGGTTTTGCCTGCATTTTCTTACATGCACCTTATGAATTTGGGTCTGATGTTGAGGTATTTTATCTACTTTGCTCTGACTGTGCATGGCATTAGATAGAGGTCTGAGTCCATTTTCTGGCATGGAGCTGTCCGGTTTTCCCAGAACCACTTGTTAAAGAGATTTTCTTTGCTCCATTTCATATCTCATGCCCCCTTATCAAAGATTAAATGATCATATATTTGAGGGTGTATGTCCGAATATTCAACTCTGTTCCATTGGTCTGCAGGTCTATCTTTACTCAGATATCAAGATGTTTTAATTGTTACTGCTTTTGTAATACAGTTTGAAGTTGAGGAAGGTGATGCCTCCCATTTTCTTTTTTCCAAGAATTGCTTTAGCTGTTCATGATGAGTTATTGTTCCAAATGAATTTCAGGAGTGTTTGATCAATTTCTTTGAAAGATGTCATGGATATCCTTATAGGGATCACATTGAACCTGTATAATACTTTCAGTAGTATTGTCATTTTGACAATGTTAAATCTCCTGATCCACAAGAAGGGGATGTTTCCTCGTGTCCTTTTATTTAATGAAGCAGCACTTTGTAGTTTTCTCTGTACAGGTTCTTTACGTCCTTAGTTAAGCTGATTCAAGGTACTTCTCTTTCACTATTTGCATGTAGGAAAGCCATGGACTTTTGTATATTGATTTTGTAGCCTGCCACTTTACTGTACAAATCTATTGTTTCTAGGAGCTTTTAGGTAGAGGCTTTAGGGTTCTTTAAGTGTAGTATCATGTCATCTGAAAATAGTGAGAACTAGACTTCTTCTTTTCCTATCTGGATGCCCTTAATATATTTTTCTTCCCAAACTGCTATAAGAAGTACTTCCAGTATTATATTGAACAGAAGTGGCAAGATTTTTTTTAATATTATCCCTGATCTTAGAGAGAAGGCTTTTAGTTTTTCCCCATTGAGAAGAATGATCACCATGAGCTTGTGGTAGATGACCTTGACTATATTGAGGAAAGTTCCTTCAATTCCCATTTTGCTGACAGTTTTCATCATGAATGGTGCTGGATATTGTCAAATGCTTTCTCTGCAACTACTGATATGATTACATGGTTTTTATCTTTTATTTTTATATGTTGAATTATTTTGGTTGACTTGTGAATGTTAAATCATCCTTGAATTTCCAGGACAAATCCCACTTGGTCATGGTGTATGATCTTTTTGATAAGTCGTTGGATTCTATCTGCTAATATTTTATTGAGGATATCTGCATCTGTGTTCATCAAGAATATCAGCCTGTAATTTTCTTTTCTTTCTTCCTTTTTTTTAAAAAAAAATTTGTGACATTTCTGTCTCTTTTGGTATCAAGGTGATATGTGCTTCATAGAAACTGTTTGGGAGTGTTTCTGTTTCTTCAGTTTCCTGGACTGTGAGGTGACCTCATTGGTGCCTCAGGTTCTCCAGGGCTGTTCTGGAGGCACTAGAGGACCATGTGGTGCTGGTGATCAACTAGGGCCAGTTGCATGCAAGGTAAGTATGTTAACCTCTACTGTACGTACCTCTCTGTCCCCCCGCCATTCTACTTTCTTTTTTTTTGCTTTTGGGGTCACACCTGGGGATGCATGGGGGTTACTCCTGGCTCATGCACTCAGGAATTATTCCTGGCGGTGCTCGGGAGACCATATGGCCATATGGGATGCTGGGAATTGAACTCGGGTTGGCCGCGTGGAAGGCAAATGCCCTACCCGCTGTGCTATTGCTTCAGCCTCTCTACTTTCTTTTTGTTTGGTTGGTTTGGGTTTTCATTGCGGGAAGTTTGCTTAAGCAAGCACATTGAGACATCTATGACAGGAGGCTTGGTTAACCAGTGGGTTGCATCCAGACACGAGGGTATCTTGAACATCAGCCACAAACAGCAGTCTCACAAGCCTTTGTATGAGTCACTATTGAAAGTTCATCATTACTTAGCTTTGTGCTCAAGCAATGCGGGGATGCATGCATTTGATGCCATCTTTTTAATATGCTTATAGGGAATTTCCTAAAATCAGCATTTTCTTAGCTTGAAATAGGGAAATTCATCCCAAGTGCAGACAGGTTGGGCACCTTTTTAAACCTTTCTACCCACAAGCAAAATCATGTATGCTATACCCAATTATAAATCAATCAAAGATATGTATGTATAATAAATTTCCATTATAATAGGGTAATACCTAGCAGTGCTCAGGGATCACTTCTAGTGGGGCTCGGGTGCCAGACATTAAACTGGGGTTGGCTGAATACAAAGCAATTGTCCTACTCACTGTACTATCTCTTTGACCGCTACCATTCTACTTTCTGTCTGAAATTCAGTAGTTTCAATTCAGTTATCTGTATTTGATTACTCTAGGTCCCTCATGTAATGTGTGCTTTTATAACAAACTTAGTTCACTTAGCATTATGTCTTCAAAATTCATCCTATTTGTTGGGACTACATGAGTCTAAGAAGCCTCTGCACCTCAAAAACAAAAACAAAAAACACAGTACCTAAGATGTGAAGACGGAATTGGGTACTGGGAAAAATTATTTACCCAATACCCATCTGATAAAGAGTTGATATCAAACTTATATAGAACTCTGATAGAACTTTACGAGAAAAAATATCCAACCCCATCAAAAAAAATGGGGAGAGGAATTGAACAGAAACTTCCTAAAAGAAATTTGAATGGCCAAAGACACATGGAAAAATGCTCTTCATCACAAATGGTCAGGGAGATGCAAATCAAAACAACAATGATATTATCTCACACCACAGAGTATTGCGCCCACACGGCAGAGCCTGGCAAGCTACCTGTGGTGTATTCTATATGCCAAAAACAGTAAGAATAGGTCTCACAATGAGAGACGTTACTGGTGCCCGATCGAGCAAATTGATGAACAACAGGATGACAATGACAGTGACCACAGAGATTGGCACACATTCAAAAGAACAAGTACAACAAGTGCTGGCACATATGTGGGGAGAAAGGGACTCTCCATTGTTGGTGGGAATGACTACTTGCCCAGCCTTTTTGGAAAACAAGATGGACATTCCCCCCAAAACTAGAAATTGAGCTCCCATTTGACCCAGCAATCCCTGGGGGGCCAAAAATGCACCGCAGAAACATCATCTGCACTCCTATGTTCATTGCAGCACAATTCACAATAGCCAGGATCTGGAATCAATCCAAGTGCCCAAGAACAGATGACTATGGTACATCTATACAATGGAATACTACACAGCTGTTAGGAAAAATGAAGTCATGAAATTTGCTTATAAATAGATTGGAGAGTATCATGCTGAGTGAAATGAGTCAGAAAGCAGAGGGACAGGTACAGAAAGAATGACTGCATTCATTTGTGGGATATTAAAAGACATATATTAATCTCATACTATATATATAAAATCTCATACTATATATATATACACATATATGTATATATCTCATACTATAATCTCATACTATATATATACGTATATGTACATATAGTATGAGATTATATATATATAGTATGAGATTAATATCCAAGTTGAGGATAAATAGAGCCCAGGAGGACAGTAAATGGTTGGAAGTTTGCCACAAGAGTGTGGAGAGTGAAGGCTCAAGTAGAAAGAGAGAGATGAAGTAGGAGAGAGAGAGAGAGAGAGAGAGAAAGAGAGAGAGAAGAAGAAAGGAGGGCAGGGTGGGGGTGGGCAGGAGGGAAACTGGGACCATTGTAATATGTGGCATTTATTCCTTTTTTAATGCTTCATGGTATTTGAGTACTCCATTTAACTATTTGCTTATATGTATTTTACATAAAACAGCGTTGGAAGTTTTAAGGTCTTTATTCTTACCAGTATGTAAAATATAATTATCAATCATCTAAAAATCATTCATTTATTCTACCAATCTGCTCCATTTAGTTAAAAAACTAATAAAATTGGTCTGATGTGGGACCCTGAACATGGACTCAAGAAACACCAGGTGTTGGGGCTGGGGAGATTTTACAGGAGTAAGAGTACATGCTTACACGCAAGACTCTGCTCTCTCCCCAGCACCACATGGTGCATGAGCTCTGCATCTCTGCACTTAGCATTCAACTACCCAGTCAGTCAGGTGTCACGGGGAGTGGGCTTGGGGCCCACCAGTTGTGGAAAGGATTGCCATTCGCTTATGCCAGACCTGCGAGTGGGTGAAACAATACTACCACAAGCCAGAACCAACCCATTTCTTCTAGTCCTGCTCCTTCATCAAGAGTTGGAGGGATTTAGATGCCGTAGATTTCTAACTGGCTTCCACATGATTCTCTGCAGACTGGAATCCTGGTATTCCAAAATCCAAGGAATCTTTGTTGTATATTGGTGTTTGTTGTATTTTGAGACCATACCCAGTCTCTTTGTTGTATTTTGAGACCATACCCAGTGGTGCTCAGGGACTACTCCAAGGGTCCTTAGAGGACTCTGTGCAGTTCCGGGGATCAAATTGGGGTTCAGCTGCCTGCAATATGAGATAATGCAGCAAGATAATGCTCTTGCCTTGCATACAACAGACCTAGGTTCGATCCCTGGTATCCCATATGGTCTTCTGATTACCCCAGGAGTAATTCCTGAGCACAGAGTCATGAGTAACCCCTCAGCCTCACCACCTGTGGCCTCCAAACAAGATAAACAAAAAAGATGAGTGCCTTAAACCCTGTTCTATCTCTTTGGCCCCAACCACTGGCACCTTGTCACAGAGGGAAGGTGAGTGTTCTGACACTCGGAATGTGTGAGCACCTTGTAGCATTACCATCTCTGTTCCTGTAACTGCAGTCTCATGCGCCTGTGCATTGGAAACATTCAGTGACCCCAATACCACCCCCCTGTTTTGTTGTTGGTTAGACCACCCCCGGTGGTGCTCAGTGCTCACTCCTGGAGTGTGCTGAGGGGTCACTTCTGGTGGGCTCAGCAACCATGGGAGGTACTATGGATTGAACTGGAGTCGGCCATGAACTTTTGGTTTTGAAAGTGAGTCATTCTGGTATCAAACCCCACCAATTTCACTTTTATTTTCAGCAGAAAGATTTATAAGAAGGATGTTTACTACCAAATTAAAAAATAGTAATAAGTAGGAAAAAAAGGGGAAAAAAAGCGGAGTACTTATGTAACTTCGCTTATGGGTCACCCACACAACAGAAGGCTTTTATTTATTTATTTATTTGTTTGTTTGTTTATTTTTATTAAATCACCATGTGGAAAGTTAGTTTTCAGGCTTATCTCGGTTATACACTGCTCGAACACCTGTCCCTTCACCAGTGCCCATATTTCACCACCAAAACCCCCAGTATACCTCCCACACCCCCACATCCCACCCCTGCTTGCGTAGCTGATAAATTTCACTTCATTTTCTCTTTACCTTGGTTACATTCCATATTTCAACACAATATTCACTATTGTTGTTGGAGTTTCCCCTCAAAAACCAGCCCTGCTGACAAGGAAGCATTTGATAGTTAGTTTTCCATTGCTGAGAATGAAGAGATATAAAGTTGCGCGGCCGATATTGCGGCCACGCGGTTTAGGATTTCTGCATTTTAGTACTTTGGTAGTTAAATCCAGGGAGATTTATGTTAGAAATTGCATCATTTCCCTTCCTGGGGCAACATGGGGCTCTGGGTTAGTTCACAGTCTAGAGACACTGGTGGAAGCAGTTGCTGGTACCCAAAGTAGTTTAGCTGGCCTCCGGATGGTGGTCAGCAGCAGCAGAGCGGCCACACAAATAAACATGTGGCCACTTGGGTCGCATCTCGGCAGAGTGTGCACCGATATTGCCCTGGTCTGAGACTGCCAACACGCGTTCCGCTGTTTTAAGTTCCAACCTCTCTTTTTTTTTCTTTCACAACAAAAGGCTTTTAGCCATCAGAAATAAAAACTGTAAATAAACATAACTAGGGGCTGGAGTGATAGCACAGTGGGTAGGGCGTTTGGTTTGCACGCGACCGATCCGGGTTGGATTCCCAGCATCCCATATGGTCCCCTGAGCACCGCCAGGGGTAATTCCTGAGTACAGAGCCAGGAATAACCCTTGTGCATTGCCAGGTGTGACCCAAAAAGCAAAAAAAAACCAAAAACAAACAAAAAATCATAACTAGACTAGAAGTTTTATTATAGCCGGGTGTAGCTCCACCAAAACAACAAAACAGATAAAAATAATGGAAAAAGAAAGGGAGGGTGGAGAGATGGTACAGAGGGTAAGTTACTTGCCTTGCACATAGTCCAGATTCAGTCCCCACCACTGCATTTGGTCCCCCAACCCCTGCCAGGAATGGTCCCTGAACACAGAGCAGAAGTCAGCCCTGAGCACCACCAGGTGTGACCCCAAATTAAAAGTAAATTGTGATATAGTGTGATTTGGGCTGGAGCGATAGCACAGTGGGTAGGGCGTTTGCCTTGCACGTGACTGACCTGGGTTCAATTCCTCTGCCCCTCTCAAAGAGCCTGGTAAGCTACTGAGAGTATCTCTCCTGCATGGCAGAGCCTGGTAAGCTACCTGTGGAGTATTCAATATGCTAAAAACAGTAACAACAAGTCTCACAATGGAGATATTACTGGTGCCCGCTTGAGCAAATCGATGAGCAATGGGATGACAGTAATAGTGACAGTGATAGTGTGATCTTGAAAAGGAGATATATAATTTTGTATATAATTTTAAAAAATGGAAACTTTTTAAAAATTACTTTAAATTAAATTTTTTAAAAATTTTTACTTCCTGCCTTTGGATCTAAAAGTGCTCAATACATATTTGGGAACAATAATGTCCAATTAATTGTAAAATACAGTGGACATGAATGTCCAATGAGCAATGTTTTTCTATAAGAAGAAAATTCCTTCTAGCATTGGAGAAAAATAAACCCAGTAGATCTCTCTGGCCCTCTAAAACTTTACTGAAGACTAGAGAGCACTTTGAAGGATGGAAAATATACCATCCTTTTACCGCACCAAAATCTAAACTTTATGGTGCCACCTCCTGGCGATTTGGTATGGCATCTGCTTATCATATGAGGTTAGAAGGGGCCAAAGAGGAAATGAAGGCAGAAGACCCACAGGCACACGGGAAGGGAAGATGAAGGTCACATTCAAGGTAATCAGAATCTTTCAGGATCTAATTGCTGCTGGGACAGTGGGCAGAGCCAGAGGCTGCCCTGGCTGAGAAATTCCCCAAAGCCCGCAACCCCTGGAGAGTGGCTTTCAGCTTCTCGGCCTCTCCAGTAACCTGCAAAGTTCTGCAGCGATTGGAAGCATCGGGGAGTGAAACTGTTCCTATTTCTTGCCACACGTGTCTCTTTTATTCATGCTTTGAAAGCACATTAAGCTTTCCAGTTTGTCACATGTGTTTAAAAACGATTCCATCTTATTTGTTTTGTTTGTTGACTTCTTAACCCTCTCTTCACAGTTGAATACAAATGCAAAGTCTTCATGACATGACTTTTTTTTTTTTCAAGTCTCTTCCAGTTTAATCTATGATACTATTTCCATGTACACAATTTCTTTGGAATTTTGTCGCTTAATACTGGGTATGTGTGATATGGGGAAAGTTAGTTTTTAGAACTGCTTTTTCTTTTTTTAACAGACTTACAACTTTTCATGCTTGTGTTTCAGTCATACAATGCTAGAGTTCCCATCCCTCCACCAGTGTCCATTCTCCACCACTAATGATCCCAGTATCCCTCCCACCCCCCCACCCCATCCTCCCCCACCCCACCTCTGTGGCAGGGCATTCCCTTTTGTTCTCTTTCTCCTTTTGGGTGTTGTGGTTTGCAATAGAGGCACTGAGTGGCCATTGTGTTTGGTCTATAGTCTATTTTCAGCACGCATGTCCCTTCCCCAGCGGGTCCTCGAACCACACTTTACCTGGTGTTCCCTTCTCTATCTGAGCGGCCCCTTCCTCCAGCGTGTGAGTCCAGCTTCCAAGTCTTGGAGCCAACCTCCTGGTCCTAATCTCTACTATTCTGGGGTGCCAGTCTCCCATCTTGTTACTTTATATTCCACAGATGAGTGCAATCTTTCTATGTCTGTCTCTCTCTTTCTGACCATGACATGACTTTAAAATTCTGTACTGACGAGAGATTTCAATGAGGTAGGGCAGAAGAGCAGGGTCACTGGTGGTCAGTGAATAAGGAGCAGCAAACAGCTTTGAAATAATGCTTCCGAGGGCTGGAGAGGGAGCTCAGAGGGCTGGAGACAGGTCCGGAGTGTATGAGGCCCCTGGCTGGAGTCCTCTCCACACACACCCACACACACTGTCTCTCTCCCGCAGCACAGCGGAGAGAGACAATGGCAGCATTGTCACCCATCCAATGGCAGCACTCTGGCCGTTACCCTGGTGGCCCCAGCTCTGGCAGACCAATGACACTGCATTGCTGAGCCCTGGTATTAAATACAAGAAGCACACAGCTGGGAGCAAGTGTAGGTCTGCAAAGTACAGCGCTCTCTCTCTCTCTCTCTCTCTCTCTCTCTCTCTCTCGCTCGCTCGCTCTCTCGCTCGCTCGCTCGCTCGCTCTCTCTCTCTCACACACACACCCACACACACACCCAAATAAACATTGTCTAGAGCCTTGGCTACTTTTCCCCTCAAGAGCTGTTGAGAAGGTCAGAGAATACCAGAGGCAGCAGGAGAAAGCCCCGAAGCGTTGTATAATGCAGATCCGGAGAAGGAATTTCATTTTACACACAGGCCTCTCGGGCAGCTTCTGGCCTTGACTGAGCACTTGGCAGGCTGAAGGTGCACCTCAGCACCCTCGGGGGGTGATTACAGAAGGCAAAGCTCTGGTGGCATCTCGGGGTTGCTCGGGGAGATCACGTCTGAGCTGTGCACATGGGTTGCCGGCGGGAGACCCAGGTGCAGCCCCAACGCTGCCTGCTCCCAGCGTAAGAGGACTAGGGAGAAATCCCTGAATACCAAGCCAAGAGGAGCTTCCAAGCACCTCTGGAGGTGACTCCCCCAAAAGAGTTGCTCATAAAGCTAAAAATAAAATTATATGAAAAAAAACCAGAATTTGTACATGTGTCAGGATGTCATGTTTATCAAAACTGTGCAGTGTTTTGGCAGGCACTGCTGATGCCTTTTTTTTTTCCTTCTATGCTCAGACAGACGTAGAGGGTGCTGGGAGACCAGCCCCGGATGAACAGGCCTGAAGCAGGAGTGCCAGGAGGATTAAAAAAAGAGACAGAGAGGGGCTGGAGTGATGGCACAGCAGGTAGGGCGTTTGCCTTGCACGTGGCCAACCCGGGTTCGATTCCCAGCATCCATATGGTTCCCTGAGCACTGCCAGGAGTAGTTCCTGAGTGCATGAGCCAGGAGTAACCCCTGTGCATTGCCGGGTGTGACCCCCCCAAAAAAAAATAATTATCACGAGAACAACGTTCTTTGGGCAAGTGCCTATCTTTTTTTTTTTTTCTGCTTTTTGGGTCACATCTGGTGATGCACAGGGGTCACTCCTGGCTTTGCACTCAGGAATTATCCCTGGCGGTGCTCAGGGGACCATATGGAATGCTGGGAATCAAATCCGGATTGACTGCGTGCAAGGCAAATGCCTTACCAGCTGTGCTATCGCTCCAGCCCCAAGTGTCTATCTTAATCGATCCAGGCAAGACTTTGACACTCCCAGGGGTCTTAGTTAATCAGGATAAACATCTTTGTAACTAACTTTCTCAAGTGGAGATTGAGCAGTTACAGGATCCCAGCTGGGGCAGCATTTCACCTTCCACTGCCATGATTCTGGATTGAAGGTCCCATAAACCACCATCCTGCCCTTCACCTTTATCTATCTAGTCCCAAACAATCGGGGGCCCTAGCCGGGGTCTCAGGACTCCATTTCCGACCTGATTCAGCTCTTCGTCTGGGGAGACCAAAGGGGTCTTGTCTTCCTCCTGTCCAGATGTTTTCTTTGAGGGGTCACAACACAGTTCAGCTATAGGGAACACTGACCTCAGCGATGAGAACGATGTCCTAGGAGAGAATGAGAAAAAATATGGAAGGGATCTGAATTCTAGCCCTGAGCTTCTCACAGGAGGGGAACAAGGTGATTATTTTTCTTTCTTTCTTTTTTTTTTTAATAATGTAGGACTGGAGCGATAGCACAGTGGGTAGGGCATTTGCCTTGCATGCGGCCAACACGGGTTCGATTCCTCCGTCCCTCTCGGAGAGCCCAGCAAGCTACCGAGAGTATCTCGCCCCCACGGCAGAGCCTGGCAAGCTACCCGTGGCATATTCGATATGCCAAAAACAGTTAACAACAAGTCTCACAATGGAGATGTTACTGGTGCCCACTCAAGCAAATCGATAAACAGTGGGAGGACAGTGCTACAGTGTTACAATGTATAAATAGCAGTACTAACTAGCAGTACTAAATAGTACTAAATAGCAATAAACTGCTATTTATTCAGCCATTGATTAAGCTGATTGAATTGGGCATGAACTCCACATTACATTATTTTTTTGCTCAGAATGTTAATTTTATTTTATTATTTTATTTTATTTCCCCCTTCTTTTTTGATTCACCATGAGATACAGTTACAAAGCTTTCGTGTTTGACCTTCGATCATGCAATCATCAAACTCCCATCCCTTCACCAGTGCACATTTTCCACCACCAAGATCCCCAGTATTTCCCCACCCCCACCCCCATTCCAACCCTTCCCCTGCCTGTGTGGGAGACAATTTCCCCCATACTCTTTCTCTACTTTGGTTACATTTGATATTTCTACATGAGTCCCACCACCACTCAAACCTGCTGAAAAGGCAATGCAAGATGATTTGTTTTGTATTGCTTGTTATAGACAGAATATAATGTCTAGGAAATTCTGTGTCATTCTCTTCTGGGAGCTTTTGTTTATAGTCTCTGGGTCTTGACCCTTGATGAAATTACATGGCACCAGGGGCAGTTTGTGGGTGTGACTGCCAAGCTTCTGGAAAACTGGGGAGCTGGGGAAAGGAGGCCCAGTCCTGATCCAAACTTGGAGATCTCAGTCATGAGTTCCCGCCTACCTTCGCCCTGCAGGCCCTGTGTCTTTTGATCTCTTTTGAAATTTATGGGTCTCTGAAATCACGATCACAATTACGAAATCCTGTTAATCATTGATTTCTCAAGCAGGCTCAGTAACCTCTCCATTCGTCCTTTCCCTGAGATCTTAGAAGTCTCTCTTGACTCGGCCCTCCCAATGATGTCACACTGGAGGCTCTTTCAGGGCCAGGGGAATGGGATCCAGCTTGTTACTGAATTTATCATATGAATACACCATGGGAAGCTTTGAAGGCTGTCCCATGTAGGCAGGAAACTCTCAGAAGCTTGCCAGTTTCTCCCAGAGGGAGAAGTAGACTACAAGATATCTTCTGGGAGCTTGCTTTTAAGTCTCTGGATGTTGGCCATTGATGGGATTACACACACCTGAGTTCCTCTGCCCATACCTTCATGAGTGAGGCCTGTCCGAACATGTGGAGAGGGGCCTCGATCATGGCTGTAGCTAGGTTCCGGTGGTCTTCGACTGCCGGGAGCTCTGCTTGGGATGGGGAGGGAAGCTGGAGCCCATCCCCTCCAAGGGGCCCCAGGGAAGACAGCCAGGCATGCGGGCAAGAGACTCTCTGAAATAAGGCCAATAAATGAGTTTATATAGCTGAGCTGGAGGTGGTTTGTGGGTATGTCTCTCACATACCTAACTTTTGGCCGTTTAATTTCTTGGTAAGCTTGGTCACAATTTGTTGGGTTCTGGCCAAAGGGACAGCAGCAATTTTGGGGTATCTGGAAGTCTTAAGGCACCATCAGGCTGCCAATGCACTCACTCTGTTTCCTACCTTCTTATAATAATCTTAAAATAATCAGAACTTTACCTTCTGTTTATTTTCCTATGAGTCACTGTTAGATCTGTACTATAGCAGCCTTCACACTTGGTCCTCGACCACACTCTTGCCTGCCTCTTGCCTCCCTGGATTTTTTAGGCGCTTCAGCCCATTGCAGAGCCCGGAGCAGCATAGAGACTGGGGTAAGCACCTGGACTGTCCTGCCCACAGGGAATGGGACTGCACCCCTCCAACCTTTCCAAACCGTTCCAAGACATCCCTGCAAAGTCAATACAGAGCCCAGAGACTTTCAAATGAAATGCATCCAGACCATGGTAATTTTGCTCACTATTTTTATGTATTTTCCCAGGTGGGTGGCCATACTGGCCATGCTAAGGTTACTTCTGGTTCTGCACTCAGGACTTCTGGGGCTCAGCGGCACATATGAGGTGCTGGGGGTGGGGAGGGAGGAGTATAATCCAGGTCAGTATGTGCAAAGGGAGCTCCTTAAACCCTGTGCTATATCTGGTTCCAGTTTTGCTCTAACAGTCGAACCACACTCCTGGCTTCAGTGATAGATTCTTGTCAACTGGACTCTGTCACCCTCAGCCCAAAAGAGGATGAGAAAAGGGGTCATGGAGCCAGATTCTGAGTGATTTCTGCCTGGCTTCAAAAAAGCTTCTGAGTGATTGTGAAGCTCATTGACGCTGGTCTGCTTGATCATTGCTGTCTGTGGAGTCTCTCTCATGGACAGATCCAACAGTTGTTGTTAACTGGGGCCCTCTGGCAGTGATTGTACCATTCTGGACCTGAAAAAGACGGGCACAGAATCCCTCACCCAGAGTCTGTGGGGAGCCACCATTAGACTCCCCGTTCCCTGCCTGCATTTCCTGCCCCAACGCCTCACCCATCAGTCACCATGACTGTGCCCTCATGTCTCTGTGCCTTCCTGTCTTCTCTCCTTCTGGTCTCTGATCCCTCCTGTCCCTGTGCCCTTTGAGCTCTGGGTACCAGGCCTGCTGACTACCTAGGCAAATGAAGTCAAGTAATGTTGAGCAGCCATAAGAGAGGGGCCTTTAATGCCTGAAGCCCACGTGTCAAAAGCCACAGTGTTAGGTTGAAGGTGAGGGATCATCCCTATGGATGGCAAAACCTTGTACATTTCTTTCAGCTCCTTTTTGGACCCTTCACACTAACCCACAGTCTTTAGAATGACCCGGAAAGAGATTGGGAAGTATCAAAGGTGAACGAGACATTGGCTGCAGATGACAGAAACAAAAATACCAAGGGAGGAGAGAAATGAGAAACGAGTCCTAAAAGAGGACTTGTGGAAGTGACATCAGAGCCAGGGTTGTCTGGGGTGGAAGGGTCTGCATACGTTTCTAAACCCTCAGATCCAGCACCACAGAAAGAATGGGACCCAAACTACCATCATTAAATTTTAACATGTGTCTGTCAAGGAGCCAGACTAGAGGATGGGAGGGAACCTGGAGTCATTGGTGGGAGGGTTAGAGGCGGGAACAGTATGTGCCCAAAACTCTGCCTTAAACAACTTTATAAGTCATGGTGTCTAAATAAAAATGTTTAAAAACTCAGTCAGAGGGTAGAGGGAGAACTCAGAAAGCATGAGATATGCCTGGCTTATATAAGACCACCTTCGTATAGCCCCTGAACCCTAACTCCAATACCACCCCTGCCAGGTAGAACCGTGGTGGTCTCTGAGCACTGCCAGATCAACAGGACACCAAGCACAGGCAGAAGTGATCAAGGTCACAGCCCCAAGGACACTGCACCTCCCTCAAGACACAACTGCCTCCAGCCAGACCTAGGGCATCCAGTGGACCAGCAGACTCTGAATTATCCCAAACAGACCCAGTGACAAGTGGCCCCAAAGTGCCCACAAAGCAGGCAAGGACAGTTTTTTATATCCACTGTATAGTGGTATGTGTGCTTGAAAACAAAATTGGTTTCTCTCATGTGCTACTAGGACTGGTCAACATTTAATAACAGATTTAGGTTGCCTTGAAAACATAAACCATGTGTCATCATAGTAACTTCTTGTCAACTTTGCTATCGATCCCTTAAATACTTTTAGTGAATTTAGTCTTGATTTTTAAAAGAACTAGCATCTTCTTGTTCTTGCAATCTTCACCAGTTTGGTAAAATGGGTCATTAAGAATTTTTTCATTCAGGGCCTAAGAGACAGTAAAGTGGATAAGGCACTTCCCTTGCACGTGACAGATCTAGGTTTGATCTCTGGCATCCCATATGATCCCCTGAGTACCACCAGGAATAATTCCTGAATGCACAGCCAGGAGTAATCTTGGAGCACTGCTGGGTGTGACTCTCCCAAGGAAAAAACAAAACACAATCCTTTCATTCACCTATGTGTTTCAAATATTTTAAGAATATTTAAAAGACAAAAATTTCTGAAAATCAAAAGTTCTAGAAAGGAATATAATCTCTCAATTCATTAAAAATTAAAGAGGGCTTATCTACCACAAGCCCACGGCAAGCATAATTCTCAATGGGGAGAAACTAAAAGCCTTTCCTCTAAGATCAGGCACAAGACAAGGTTGTCCACTCTTCCCATTCCTACTCAATATAATACTGAGAGTTTGGCCATAGCAGTTAGGCAAGAAAAAGATATCAAGAGCATCCAGATAGGAAAGGAAGAGGTCAAGCTATCAATATTTGCAGTCAATATGATACCATATTTAGAAAATCCTAAAGACTCTACAGAAAAGCTTCTAGAAGCAATAGGTTTGTATAGTAAAGTGGCAGGCTACAAAATCAACACCCAAAAGTCCACGGATTTCCTATATCCAAATAATTAAAGAGAAGAAAGAGACATTAAGAAAACAATCTCGTTCACAGTAGTACCTCAGAAAATCATGTACCTTGGAATCAGCTTAACTAAAGAGTGAAGAACCTGTACAAGGAAAATTACAAAACACTACTTCAAGAAATAAAAGAGGACACTAGGAAATGGAGACACATCCCCTGCTCATGGATAGGGAGGACTAACATTGTCAAAATGGCAATACTGCCCAAAGTACTATACAGATGTAATGTGGTCCCTATCAGGATACCCATGACGTTTTTCAAAGGAATAGACAAAACACTCCTGAAATTCATGTGGAACAATAAGCCCTCATGAATAGCTAAAGCAATCCTTGGGAAAAAGAAGATGGGTGGCATCACCTTCCCCAACTTCAAACTGTACTACAAAGCAGTAGTAATTAAAACAGCATGATGTTGGGCTAGAAATAGACCTGCAGACCAATGGAACAGAGTTGAATATTCTGTCACAGACTCTCAAATATATAATCACTTAATCTTTGACAAAGGAGCAAGAAATGTGAAGTGTAACAAGGAAAGCCTCTTCAACAAGTGGTGCTGGGAAAACTGGACAGTTACCTGCAAAAAAATGAACTCTGACCTCTGTCTAATGCCAGCACAAAAGATAAATCAAAGTAGGTTAAGGACCTCATTATTAGACCCAAATCCACATGGAGGGAAATGTAGGCAGAACCCTCCATGACATTGAAGCTAAAAGCATCCTTAAGGATGAAACACCACTGACCAAGCAAGTGGAAACAATCATAAACAAATGGGACTACATTGAACTAATATGCTGCTGCACCTCAAAAGAAACAGTGACCAAAATACAGAGAGAGCCCACGGAATGGGAAAGAATAATTACCCAATACTCATCTGATAAAGGAGTAATATCCAGGATATACAAGACAGCAGTAGAATTAGTGTTTATTGAAAAAAAACCCTCCAACCCCATCAAAAAATGGGGAAAAGGAATAAACAGAAGCTTCCTCAAAAAAAGAAATACAAGTGGCCAAAGGACACATGAAAAAATGCTCCACATCACTAATTATCAGGGAGATGCAATCAAAACAACAGTGAAGTATCATCTACCACACAGACTGGCACACATTCAAAAGAACAAAAGCAACCAGTGTTGGCGTGGACATGGGGAAAAAGTGACGCTCTTTCACTATTGGTGGGAATGCTGAATGGTCCATCTGTTTTGGAAAACAATATGGGAATTCCTTCAAAAACTTGAAATTGAGCTTCCATATGACCCTGCAATACTATTTCTGGGAATATACCATGAGGGTGCAAAACAGCACAGTAGAAATGACATCTGTACCTGTATGTTCATTGCAGCACTGTTCACAATATCCAGAATATGGAAACAAACCGAGTGCCTGAGAACAGACAACTGGTTAAAGAAACTTTGGTACATCTACACAATGGAATACTATGCAGCTGTTAGGAGAGATGAAGTCATGAAATTTGCTTATAAGTGGATGGACCTGGAGAGTATCATGCTAAATGAAATGAGTCAGGAAGAGAGGGACAGACATATAAGGACTGCATTCATTTCTGGAACATAAAATAACATAATATGAGACTGACCTAAGGACAGTAGACACAAGGGTTAGGAATATTGCCCCATAGTTGGAAACCTGTCATATGAGCCGGGGGAGAATGCAGCTGAAATAGAAAAGGGATCACTGAGACAATGATGGTTGGAGGAATTGTTCGAGATGGGAGATGTGTGCTGAAAGTAGGTGAAGGTCCAAACATGACTGAAACTCAAACATGAAAGCTTTATAACTGTATCTCACGGTGATTAAATAAAAAAATTAAAGAGGTTAAAGAGGGCTTAAGAAAACTTCTAAGATGCCCCTTACGAATTTATCTCCTTATAAAAAGAGATTTAAAATAAATTAGGCCTATTTAGTATGCCAAAACTTTTGGGGAACTCTAGTCATAAAAAAAAAGAAAAAATGTGTTTTTACCTAAACATTTAGGTGAGTGATAATATGGGTATTCTAGTAGCCCCCTATCACTCTGCAGTGGTTTTGGGTTTACTCCTGGCTTTGGGCTCAGGAATCATTTCTGGTGGTGCTTGGGGGACCGTATGTGGCACTGGGATCTGCCTCATGGAAACCAAGTGCCCTATCAGCTGAACTATGGCTCTGCCTATCCTAAAGCATATCTAATTAAGCTCTAAATGGCCTCCTAAACTGAAGAACTATGCTACAATTCCATAATGAGATTTTGTCTTTGCAATTAATACCTTTATTTTGGGGATCCTATTCTCAGTTTTCCCAAATGTCCTATAGTTTCTAACTTCCTAAAATTTTTTTTTTCATACAACTCTGGGACCCAGGGCCTCATACCTGGGAGGCATGTGCTGTTCTGCTGCTCCTCGGTCCTGCCTGGGACCTCCTGGGGAATATTTGTGATCTTTTGGTTGGCTCTGAGATCAGTCTGGATTCTTTTTTTAAAATATTTTTTTATTAGAGAATCACTGTGATGTACAGTTACAAACTTATGAACTTTTGTGTTTGCATTTCAGTCATACAGTGATCGTTTACCCATCCCTCCACCAGTGCCCATTCACCTCCACCAATGATCCCAGTATCCCTCTCACCACCCCCACCCATCCCCCACCACTCCACTCTGCCTCTGCAGCAGGGCATTCCCTTATGTTCTCTCTCCTTTTGGGTGTTGTAGTTTGCAATAGAGGTATTGAGTGGCCTTTATGTTCAGTCTATAGTCTACTTTTAGTTAGCATCTTCCAACACCCCCCAACATCCTCTACTTGGCGTTCTCTTCTCTATCTGAGCTGCCTTTTCCCTCAGCACGTGAGGCCAGTTTCTAAGCTGTGGGGCAGACCTCCTGGTCCTTATCTCTACAACTCTTGAAGCATGGTGTTTCCTGTCACTTCAGTCAAAACCTTGGTGACACATTTCATTTCCAAATGTTTTATTTGATTTTATCCGAGGCACTGTGACTTACAGTACTGTTCATGAATGTGCTTCATGCATACAGTGACCCAACCCCACACTCTCCACCAGCGTATCCACTTCCTTCCATCATTATTTCAGGGTCACCCCTTCATCAAAGGGGCTGTAATCCCTCTAGCCCCTTTCCCAGCCCCCTTTTCTGTAGCAAGCTGAGTTCTGTAGACCAGTTCTCAGGTTCTGTTACTTTGGGGCATTGTTATTCTCCTACTATGTCTCTTTATTTCCCATATATGAGAGAGATCATTCTGTGTCTGTCCTCTTTCGGCTGATGTCACCCAGTGTGATACTTTCCAGCTCCACCCACATAACAGACAACTGCATGATACGGAGAAATTCTTCTTTATGGCATTTGTGGGGGAAAAATGTCCTGAGAAATAATACTTCCTCATAGTTTTTAATCTCTGATGATATCCATGAGAAAACGTTTGATTTACACACACACAATGTCAGTTACCAACACACATACATACACACACAAATGAACACAGAAAAGAAAACTTTTACTTCAATCTGGACAAAGCAGAACACACTGTTTGCAATGAACAGTCATTAGTGGGCCAAGGCTGCAGCTCAGAGGATGGGAGCTGATACACTTGCCGTGTGTGTGGCTCCAGGCTCCATCCTGGCTGTGTGGATCAAGCACCGTGGTGCTGCAACCTTGGACTCAGCAGCAAACTGTGGGGCCAGGACCACTGACTGGCACCAGGGACCCCAGCGCAGCTGAGAATGCTACACAACCATCAGAGATGGTCCATTTCCTGACCATCTCTATATGGTGAGGATGAAGAACTTGATATGGACTTTTAGAAATCACCACAGTGACTGTGCCTGGACAAAACTCATGCTGTGAGTCAGAACATTTGGAAAGGGCAGAGGCCCTGCTGCCCTGGAGATGCTGCCATGAAAAGAAAGCACACCCAAATCATCATCCCATTGATGGTCGAATTTCTCAAGCAGTCTCAGTAACGTCTCCATTCATCCTAGCCCTGAGATTTTAGCAGCCTCTCTTTACTCGTCCTTCCCAACGGTGCCACATTGGAGGCTCTATCAGGGACAGGGGAATGAGACCCATCATTGTTACTGGTTTTGGCATATGAATACACCATGGGGAGCTTGAGAGTCTCTCCCATGTGGGCAGGAAACTCTCTGTAGCTTGCCAGGTTCTCCTAGAGGGAGAACTAGGCTATATCTCAAAGGCTATAATATCACTTGATTTTATAGTCCCTGGATGTTGGCCGTTGGTGGGATTACACAGCGCCAAGGGCAGTCCCTAGGTGTGACCACCTAGCTACTGGAAAATGGGGAGTCTGGGCAGAAGAGGCCTAGTCCTGATCTGGTCTCAGCCCCAGGTCCCACACACCTGGGTTCCTCTGCCGGTTCCTTCATGCGTGAGGCTCATCCGAATGTGTGGACGTGTGGAGAGGGGCCCTTCCTTTTTTCCTTCCTTCCCTTCCTGCCCTCCCTCCCTCCCTCCCTCCCTCCCTCCTTCCTTCCTTCCTTCCTTCCTTCCTTCCTTCCTTCCTTCCTTCCTTCCTTCCTTCCTTCCTTCCTTCCTTCCTTCCTTCCTTCCTTCCTTCCTTCCTTCCTTCCTTCCTTCCTTCTTTTTTGGCTACTCCTAGAGGCACTCAGTTCTCTGTGCCCAGGGATCACTCTGGTGGTGCTTAGGAGGATTATAGGCATTACCAGGAATCAAACCTGAGTTGGCAGCATGCAAGGCAAGTGACATAATCCCTCTATTATTCTCTGACCCAGATTCTACACTTCATATAGCGGTATTTTAGGAGAGATGGACACCAAGTTATTGGTTTACAAGTAAGAGCCTTTGTGTGCTGATTTTGGCAAGAACAGTCTTATACACAGAAAGAGCCATAATACTTTATTTAAAATATATACAAAATTATTACTTTGAGACGTATATTAATGTATATTTTTGTTTGACGTACATCATGTAACACTGACTGGTGAGCAATTTGGTTCTTTCATTCATGGGTGTTTGTGATTTTTGTTTTACTCAGAGCCCTGTAGCATAATCCCTTAAATGTGTGTTCAAGGGCTCCCTGCTGGCCTGGTTCCCTTGAAGGACTAGCTCTGCAGCTGGCCCTTTGGCTTCACTCTTTCGCATCTAGGTAAGAGAGAAGGTGAGAAAGGGGGTCTACTTTTAAGTTCTTTTTTTTGGGGGGGCTTGGGGGGGATCACACCTGGCATTGCACAGGGGTTACTCCTGTAATTTTAAGTTCTTTTGTTTTTGTATGGACTGGAGCGATAGCACAATGGGTAGGACTTTAGCCTTGCACATGGCTGACCTGGGTTCAATTCCTCCATCCCTCTCGGAGAGCCCGGCAAGCTACTGAGAATATCCCGCCTGCATGGCAGAACCTGGCAAGCTACCTATGGCATATTCGATATGCCAAAAACAGTAACAAGTCTCACAATGGAGACATTATTGGTGCCCACTCGAAAAAATCCATGAACAGCTGGACAACAGTGCAACAGTGTTACGGTGCTTGCTTTTGCAGGGGAGTGGGGCAGAGATTGAACTATACCTGGCTGTGTTCATGGATTATTCCTGGCTCTGATCAGACCTAGCAGGGCTCTAGGGACCATATAGGGTCTAGCCTATATGAACCAAAGCAGCCCGTATGCAAGGCAAAGTGCCCTCCTTGCTGTACTCTCACCAGTCCATTAAATTATGTTTTTGTCAGATATTCCTCTGTCTTAGATTCATGTCAATATCAATGTCCCCTTGACCCTGCTTTCTTCCCTGCATTCAGCTCCAGTACCCCAGGATGAAAGCTTTTGAGCATCAGAAAATGTTTGGTAAAATCTCCGAAAGGAAATGGAAGAGAAAAAGGGGAGTATCTGAGTTTTGTGCCATGCTTGAGTCACTGTCATCCTGCGAGAAGCTGCTGGCTCAGGGCACAGCTGCCTCCCCACCCATTCACTACCTACCTATGCATGCAGTGGCCACGTAATACATTTTCCTTCATGGATGAATACACGTTGGCACGGGGGCTGGGGCACGAGCAGAAGACACCCATTTTAGAATCAGAGTGTCTGGGAGCTGTGGAAGGGGTGCTGGGAATCTCCCCAACCTGACTCCTGACCACGTAAACAGGGTGAAAGAGGCCCGGGAGACACAAACACATCAGACAATGGTTTCCTCACAGCGTTAGACTTGGAAACCAGATTTTTCCAAAAAATAAAAAACTCTCTTCTTTTTCTATTAGAAACTGAAGAAAGCTTCAGAGATTAGGGCATCCCCAGCAGGAAAGGATCATCCTGTGTGAGGTGCTCCTGGGTATACCCCTAGACAGCACAAGCCGAAGTTTCCGGGTGATTCCAGCCTGGCCTGGGCTCAGGGCTGCCAGGCGTGGAGGTTACAAGCCTCTCCGGTTCATCAGATTCCCATGGATCCGAATGAGGTAGGAGGAATGCAGGGATCCGTGGGGACCGTCACCCCTGCCACAGCCACAGCGCTGAAGGCCCCTGGTGGCACTCGAGGCCTGGGCCCCAGGGTGACCGAGGGGTCATGTAAACGAGGCCCCGTAGCCTTCTTCACCCGAGCTCCACTCTGCAGAAGGTGGGATAGGGTGAGCATGAGAGGGAGCAAGCGTCTCAGGGCAGGAAGGGGCATGCCAGGGAGGTGTGAGGGTGGAGGGGGCTCCTAAAAGGGAGTGGGTTGGATTGAGGGCATGGACAGGGGAGGTGTGTGCACTGGGGTTGGGGGGGGACCTTGGTGCCTCTGAGCCTCCCGCAGAATGTCCACGGGATGCTGAGAGGGCAGGGACTCCCTCTGCTCCCAGCCAACTTTGGTATTGAGAAAGAATGATTTGGCACGATCCAATGTGCATCTCTGAACCCCATGAAGGACCTCCCGTGCCTGCTCCTGCACCACCCACTGGCAGCCCTTGGAAGTGCACTGGCAGCAAGGAACAGGGTGGCATCCAGGAGTAGCACGGCGGCCCCCAGGAGAGGACCCAACCTGGGCCACCTCCATGCACCTGGCGTTGTTGAGTTTTTCATAAGCCCATTGCAAGCAGCTCGTTCTCCAACCCCCACCAGCTTCCCTCTCGGCTCCCCCCACTCTTCCCCACTTCTGACCGCCCCCCCCCCCCCCCGGTGCATCCCACCCTCCCCTCACTGTCCTCAACATCCCTGTCCCTCTCGTGCTGGGTTCCTAAGCCCTAAATGAACACACCCGCGAGTTGCAACTGGCCTGGCAGCCAGCAAGTGAGCATGGGGTGCACGTGTGGCCACAGCCAGTGCCATGGAGGAGGGACATGGTGGCCCTTTCTAGGGCAGGGGGATGGAAGCTCCCCTACACAGACGACTGGTTCTCACTGCAAACATAGATGGTGCCCGGCTGGATTCTCCTCCGGATGCGCTCAGGCACTTTGGGGAGGATCTGGAAGGTGGGAGGCAGCAGCTCGAAGCAGGCCTCGCGGAACTTCTTGATCCTCCAACAGTAGACGATGGGGTTGAAGACAGACTTGAGGTAGCTGAGCCACAGAACGCAGGAGCTGGCGGTGTAGAAGGAGGCGCTGCAGTAGAAGCTCTGGCTGAAGACGGACAGGAGGCTGTAGATGGTGTGCGGCAGCCAGCAGAGGGAGAAGCCCACAAAGAGGATGAGGATGGTGGTGAAGGCCTTGGTCTTGAAGCTCAGGTCCAGGCTGGCCAGTTGCTGCCGCTGCAGCCGCCGGAGGCCCGACCGGGGCAGGCGCCGCAGGTCCAGGGTGTCGGACTGGTTGTGCACGCGGACCGCGTTCCTGCGCACCGTGTGCAGGATGCACAGGTAGGCGTAGAGCATGATCCCGAAGGGCACGAAGAACACGGCCACCGCCAGCGTCAACACGTAGGCGCGGCCCGCCTGGGACTCCGAGTAGCCCAGCACGCACTGAGGCGCCCGCGCCGGCACCTCCACCAGCGTCCAGCCGGCCAGTGAGGGGGCGGACAGGCAGAAGGACAGAGCCCAGGACACGGCGATGATGGCCTTGGCCCTGCGCGGGTTCAGCTTGTCCTGGCGCTGCACGATGATGAGGAAGCGGTCCACGCTGATGATGAGCAGCACGGCCACTCCCTCCAGCACGAAGAACCAGTACAGGGTGGCCGACAGCCGGCAGAAGCGGTCCCCAAAGCGCCACTGGACGGTGAGCAGGGTGACGGCCGTGAAGGGCAGGCAGCACAGGGACAGCATGATGTCTGAGAAGGCCAGCGTGGCCAGCAGCAGGTTGATGGCCGAGCGCATGGCCGGCCTCTGGTACACGATGATGCACACCACGGCATTGCCCAGGAGTCCCACCACCATCATCAACAGCATGGCCACCGCCAGGGAGATCCTCAGGGGGGCCGAGGCGGTGGCCACCCCAGAATCTGACACGTTGCTGCCATTCAGCAGCGGGGACTCGTAGGCGTTGGGGGCTGTGCCGTTACAGGCCATTTCGGACAGAAGCAGGGAGTCTACCCAGACCCGGAAAAGGCTCCTACAGTGCCCAGGGGCTGGGTATCTGGGGTCTGGTCTGCACACCCCCCACAGGCCACTTTGGGTCCTGGGCACTAGACAGCCAGAAGTGTCTGTGCTCAGGGCTGTAGTCCAGATGGGCAGATTCATCCATCACAGGCTCATCGTCACTTCAGAGGCACCCGCAGTTTCAAGCCTGATCATGCTTGGTAGCCTAGAGACAAGAAGAACATAAAAAGAAAGAACGGAAGAAAGAAAGAAAGAAAGAAAGAAAGAAAGAAAGAAAGAAAGAAAGAAAGAAAGAAAGAAAGAAAGAAAGAAAGAAAGAAAGAAGAAAGAAAGAAAGGAAGGAAGGAAGGGAGAAAGAAAGAAAGAAAGAAAGGGAGAAAGAAATAAAGAAAGAAAGAAGAAAGAGAGAGAAAGAGAGAAAGAAAGAAAGAGAAAAGAAAAAGAAAGAAAAAAGGAAATGAGACATTTTGTAAGTACTTAGTGGAGCAGATTTCCATTTTATGAGCATTCTCAATGCTAGAGTGACCATTTGGGGCAGGGGTAGGTACCCACAAAAACAAGCCTGAGTGGGTAGCATGGTGGCACTGTCGTCCCATTGTTCATGGATTTGCTCAAGTGAGCAGCAGTAACATCTCCATTGTGAGACTTGTTGTTACTGTTTTTTTGCATATCAAAAATGCCACAGGTAGCTTTCCAGGCTCTTCCATGTGGGTGGGATACTCTCGGTAGCTTGCCGGGCTCTCTGAGAGGGATGTTGGAATTGAACTTGGGTCAGCAGCCCAGGCAAATTCAATTATACCTAATAAAGAAGTGAATACATCATAATAAATATTCATGCCCTAGGCCTGTATTTACCTTTTTTTTTCTTTTTGGGTCACACTCAGCGATGTTCAGGGGTTACTCCTGGCTCAGCACTCAGGAATTACTCCTGGCAGTGCTCAGGGGACCATATAGGAGGCTGGGAATCGAACCTGGGTCGGCCACATGAAAGGCAAACGCCCTACCCGCTGTGCTATCGCTCCAGATTGCTTTACTTTTAAGCAATCTGACCCAATGAAGTTTTGGGCAAGTCAAATTCCATTTGAATCTCGACATCCTGGGGGCAGTTTTGTCTGTTATTCTCTGCTGTATCCCAGCACCTGGAACAGTGCCTTCCTGGCACACAGAAGATACCCAATCAATATGTCTATATGACTACTGATGTATTGGTTTGGGAGTCATACTGGTAGTGCTGGGGGATACTTAGATCTTTGTGCTCAGGAGACCACATGGTGCTGGGGAACAAATTTAGGCCTAATGCATGTAAAGCATTTGTTTCAGCCCCTCTTGAGAGCCTTCTATCTGACCCAAACTATTTAGTTATTCAGTGCTAGAAATTGTTTCTTTTTGATTTGGGGTCATGCCTGGTGATGCTCAATAGTTATTCCTGGCTCTGAACTAGGGAATAACTTCTGGTGCTGCTCAGAGGACCAAATGGGATGGCGAGGATCAAACCTGGGTTGGCTGTGTGCAAGGCGACCAAGAAAGTCTTACCTGTAGTACTATCTCTCCAGCCCTTCAGTGCTACACATTGAACTCAGGTCCTCGTGCATGCAAGGCACTTGATCTTCCACTGAATTACACCCTCAGCTGCTCAGTTGTCAGAAATAGTCCAGAAAGATTCTATATGTCCTTTCCTCAGTTTTCCCGCAGGGTAAGGTCTTGTATAACTGTAGTGCTGCTGTACTATTCGTTTTGGATAGGCTGACTGAAAAGAGGAAACTATCCCTCTTTCAAAGTTTGTGTTAATTATTTTTTTTCCTAACAGATATGGCAAGTACAGAATACAGAATCTGGACTGGAACGATAGCACAGAGGGTAGAATGTTTGTCTTGCACATGACCGACTTGGGTTCGTTTACTCCATCTCTCTCAGAGAGCCCGGCAAGCTGCCGAGAATATCCTGCCCACACAGCAGAGTCTGGTAAGCTACCCACGGCGTATTCAGTATACCAAAAACAGTAACAAGTCTCACAATGGAGACATTACTGGTGCCTGCTCGAGCAAATCGATGAACAACAGGATGACTGCTACAGTGCTACAGAATCCAGATTCTGGGTGAAATCTGGCCTGCATATTTATCTATCCTGGTCACAGTCTGCTTTACTCCTGCTGGTTTGACATTCTGGTCTGTAAGGTAAAAGGAATAATCAGACTTAAATACAGATTCTTTTTTTTTTTTTTTTGCTTTTTGGGTCACACCCAGCGATGCTCAGGGGTTACTCCTGGCTTTGCACTCAGGAATTACTCCTGGCAGTGCTTGGGGGACCATATGGGATGCCGGGGATCGAACCTGGGTCGGCCGCGTGCAAGGCAAACGCCCTACCCACTGTGCTATCGCTCCGGCCCCAAGATTCTGAGCATAGTAGACAGAAGAATACCCAGACAGAAGTTTTACCTTGTCTGCCCATTGACAACACTTAACTATTACAATATGAGCCCTTGTGGGCTCCAGATACCATACGGGGCTTAAGGCACTTGACTTGCATCCTGCTTACCCTATTAGAATCCCTACCACTACATCTGTCTCCTAAGCACTTCCAGGGGTCACTCTTGATCACAGAACCAGGAGCACTTCTGGGTGTAGCCCCCAATCCAAATCAATTAATGTACAAATAAAATATGATTTGAGTCCTGAGCCAAACCCATTATAATGTTACATGGCAACTGTTTTATGTCTGTGCTCTATGCCAGCAGAGCTGTCTCTGTGTTAGATCTGCACACAGGAGAAGCAGGTGTTGTAGATACTGTCCAACTCAACAGCCATTTGACTAATGCTTTCCAACTTAATGATCATGTAGAATGGTAATAGTAGAAGTATCCAGTGGAAATCATATTTCAAATTTTGACTCGTGAGTGTCTCCACAGGCTGCAGACATGCAGTGCAGTACTCTCATGGTGGTGGAACATGGGAATATGTGGCAACTATTAGCTACATAATCAGTCATGAGGGAAAACCATGCATAGTGGTATGCTGTGTTGTCCTTGTTTATTGCATATAGTATCAAGTTTTGTGTCTTTGCAGTCCAATGTGTCCTCAAAACACCCATCTGAACCTGAGACCACCAATGTTTTATTATAAAATAATAATAATGTGTGTTGGAAAATTTTGACAACTGCAGGTTGAGGTAAGTATTGTGAGCACCTGTAAAGATGTGCTAGGAAAAACTCTGATGGTCAGCAGGTCAGGCATATTAAATGCAGTTTTGCTTTACACTGTTTTCAATTTACAATGGGCTAATCACATGTAACCACATCCTAGCTCAAGGGAGCTGTGCTCCCTCTTCACATCTTTATTTTCAATCATTTCAAGCATAAGTGATTGGACCAGGAAACTAATCCCAGCGTGGATTAATTTAGAACTCCCCAAATAATAGGGAGTTGAAAGACTCAATCACTCAACAGCAATTTGGAACGAGAAATGCCAGTGACCAAAGTGGCAATTGGAGACAGGATAAAGGAGGGATCCATAGGTGTAGCCAAATCCTCAAGAATGAGTTGGATACTCTACTTACTGCTCAGACTCTCCTGGATGCTCCCTCCACGAGTCCGTGGGAAGAGAGAGAAGTGAAGTCTTCCTTGTGGTGTAGATACTATCTAAACTCTCTCCTACCTTTGCCCTTACTGATTCCAGGCAAATGGAAGCCCCCAGAAAGCAGAAACTAATAGTAACTAGGGGTCATGAGATTGAGAAAGGTTAGGAACAGAAAGACAGGGAAATCTTCCAGTTCTGGGAGGGCTGAGTTTCCCTCTATATCTTTACAGTGCTTCCTTGCCCTCACGGCAGAGCCTGGCAAGCTTCCTGTGGTATTCGATATGCCAAAAACAGTAACAGCAAGTCTCACACTGGAGACGTTACTGGTGCCCGATCGAGCAAATCTATGAGCAACGTGATGACAGTGACATCGACAGTGACTTGTCTCTTTGTTTCTGATTGAATTTTTTAAATGCATCTTTCTTTTTGTATCCCTTTCCTTGGTGGTGTAGTTCCCAAGTGCTACTCAGGCTGGGGCTTCTCCCAGGTATCCTTGGACAAGCTGGTATCAAGAATCAGACCCAGCAGTTCTGGGGGCCACCCCAGCGCTACCTCTGGAGGTGTTTGGAGGGGCCTCATGGTCCGGAGCTGGGACCCGAGCCTTGTGCATGCCTGGCATGAGGTATCAATCCCTGAACTCTCCCGGCCTCTTCATCAATCTCTAGCCTAGCCCTAGCCTTCCTCATGTCTTAGGGGCACCATCTTTGTTTTTATTTTATTTTATTAATTATTTTATTTATATATTTATCTTTGCCTTTTGGATCACACCCAGAAATACACAGGGGTTACTCCTGGCTCTGCACTCAGGAATTACTCTTGGCAGTGCTCAGGGTATGATATGGGATGCTGGGAATCGAACCTGGGTTGGCCGCATGCAAGGCAAATGCCCTACTGGCTGTGCCATCGCTTCAGCCCCCCTCTTTGTTTTTAAAGAAAGATTTTCTCATGTTGACTTGGCTGGCAGATGCCCCGCTATTCTGGGTATTTAACTGATTCCTTGTTTTTTAAATTTACTCATTGGAGACATTTTCGTTAGCATCAATATATGACAGATGAGGATTTAGCTCACTTCACCTCATTTTGCTTCACCTCATTCCTCTCTTCCCAGTGACTGATGACTTGTCAATTTTGAAATAATGTAACCAAGTTTCCACTGTGACTGTAAAAAAAAAAAAAACAAACCATTGTCTCTCACCTTATCTGCAGTTTCATTTTCACTAGTATTGGTTACCTGTGGGCCAACCACAGTCCCAAAATATTATATATGATCAGATAATTTGAGAAAGAACACATTCATCTGGTTTTGTTGTTTTGGAGGGCCACACCAGGTGGTGCTCAGGGCTTAATCCTGGCTCTGCCCTCAGGGGCACTCCTACTCAGGCTTAGGGAAACCATATGGTGCCAGTGATTAAATTCGTGCACCCCAAAGCATCTAAGCAGAGGTACAGAACACTCAAGCTGTTCTCTCCTGCAGGTGAATAATAGTCCCTGTAAACAAAGGCTTGGGTGATTGGCAATCTGAGAAGAAAGCAATCTTTTTCTTCATCTTCTAAATATGAAAATTCTAGGAAGAATCCCAAATACCCTCCAGGCCAGATTTTTGCTTCAGGCTGTAGGTACAACAGCCCCACCAAGACAGGGTTGCTCCCCAGAGGGACCATCCCAGGACTGAGCTCAAAGAACAAAAATCTCACTGCCCAGACCAAGAGGTAAGTAGTTCTTTTGTAATTTATTTTTTATACAAACATTTTTATTTTTTAAAGTCAAATACTATACACAGTATCACATCTTTTTTTTTTATGTGGGGCGGGGGGTCACACCTGGCAATGCTCAGGGGTTACTCCTGGCTCTGCATCTCAAGAATTACTCCTGGCGGTGCTTGGGGGACCATATGGGATGCTGGGAATCAAACCAGGGTCGGCCACATGCAAGGCAAACACCCTACCTGCTGTGCTATCGCTCCGCCCCACACAGTATCACATCTTAATTCACAAGTTTACACACACACACACACACACACACACACACACACACACACAGGCGTCTGGTAGTAGAATGTGCTGCTTTTTGCTGGTCCTGATGTGGCTGGCTGGTAAGAAAGTAGATAGGTTCTCTCATACAGAAGTCACTAGTACTGCTTCAGGAAATCAATTGATCTTTGTAATATTGAGTTTTTAATTCTTACTCCAAAGAACATATTGGTCTACAAATGCCAAGTCTAATAAATGAGGATGGTTTTGGCAGATGGGAAAGTTTGCTGTGAAAGCAGCTTGACTCTGTCATTACCTGCAACTGTGTCACCTGTCCTTTTGATATAAACCCAAGCATGGTACATTTCAATTTAATAACTTTATTGGCAATGAAAAAAAATGAAGCACTGCCAAAAGTAATACATCAAGTCACTGTGTTTTGAAACAGGTGTTAGGCCACATGTCTCAATTTCTAAGGAAAGTGAAGGGAGAAAGACCAGGTTTTAAAATTTTTTCAATGCAGGCAAAACTCTTTTTTTGTGTGTGTATGGCTTTTGATCTCTTTTGAGATTTACTTATGGGTCTCTGAAGCAAGGCCAGTAGTAGACCTTACGGGGTGGCACTGGAGTGAGTTTGTGGGGGTGACTGCCAGTGCTTCCATAACTTTTGGGAAGTGGGGGGAGGTAGCCCATCCCAACTTCAAGAAAGCCTGGAGATTTCAGTCACAAAACCCGCATACCAGAACTTTCAGCAGACTATATCTTGGTGAGGTCCATCCTGAGGTGGTGGAGTTAGGTCAGGGGCATGGCAGCGATTTTGGATTGTGGAAGCAAGCGTCTGTGGGGGCTCTGCTTGGGTGGGCCACCAGGTCAACCCCTCCCCCTTCCAATTTA
Source organism: Sorex araneus (assembly GCF_027595985.1). Taxonomy (NCBI): domain Eukaryota; kingdom Metazoa; phylum Chordata; class Mammalia; order Eulipotyphla; family Soricidae; genus Sorex; species Sorex araneus. Next base: position 311,650,048 of record NC_073313.1, on the reverse strand, counting down.
CCCCAGTCTGTTCAGCTATGCACGGGGCTAAGATTAACTGTGGCTTTTGGTCTCTTTTGAGATTTACCTATGGGTCTCTGAAATAAGGCCAATAAATGAGCTTGTAGAGCTGAGCCGGTGGTGGTTTGTGGGTGTGGCTCCCACATACCTAACTTTTGGCCATTTAATTTCTTGGTAAACTTGGCCCCAAGTTGTTGAGATCCAGCCAAAGGCACAGAGGCAATTTGGGGGTATCAGGAAGCCCGAAGGCACATTCATACTGCTGATGTACTCGCCCCACAGGTAGAGGTTGACCTGCTGGCAGCACCCTCAAGCAAAACTCTTGAGGGAATCTTTTTAATGTAGAAAATCTTTTGCTTTATCTGTGACCACACCCAGCTGTTCTCAGGGATTACTCCTGGTTCTGGTTCTGTACTTTGGGATCACTCCTGAGTACACTCAGGGACCCTATGGTGATTAAATATGGGCCAAAATAAGGCCAGCACTTTACTCCTGGCACTATCTTTCTGGCCCAATGAAAGAAACAGTTATCAACAACTTCCCTTCTAGAGCCTGAAATTTATTGTGTGCTTATGAGGTTCCAGGCTAAGCCCTTTCTATAGGTCAGCAGCTGTTGGTCCCTAGTACCCCACCATAAAATTTGTTAGAAATGCAAACTATGAGGACTAGCCAATCAGAAACCAGGGAGTGAAACTCAAGAGTCTGTGTTTGTTTTGGGGTCATACCCAACAATGCTCAGGGGTTACTCCTGGCTCTGCATCTCAGGAATTACTCCTGGCAGTGCTCAGGGGACCTTATGGGATGCTGGGAATCAAACTTGGGTCGGACTCATGCAAGGCAAATGCCCTACCCGCTGTGCTAAGCTGTGCTATCACTCCAGCTCCAAGAGTCCATGTTTTCAGTGATGCTCTCTAGGGTATTTTGCGTTCTGGGTTCTAGGAACTGACACAGCAACTGTTGACCCACGGCCAAAGAGAAACTTCAAGACCCAGCACAGCATGGTCCCAGGCCCTGCTAGGCACAGCCCACAGCATTGCGGGTGGGAGCCCGGAAAACCCAAACCCAGTAGAAAGTAGAAGAGTCAGCTGCTTTAGAAACTCTGGGGCTCTGCCACCACCCTCTGTCTATGTCCTCCCTCAAGTGTGAGGCAAAGTTCACATCTGACTTCCACCTCTATGTGAGTTTCTACTTTGGAGCCCCAGCAATGAGGTTTCTGAGTGGGAAGAGAGAAGAAGGAAGGGTCCTGGGACTTTGTTGGTCCAGCAGCGTATGTGAGTCAAGAAGGATGTGGGAGCTGATCCGGCTTTGACCCCCTCAAGAGCTCAGCAGCTGGAGCTTGACTTCATCCACAGAGGACAGAGGAACACTCCCGATGCTTCTGTAGCACATGTGGATGGGGCTGCTAAGTTCCCTCAACTGTCCAATCTGCTGACTAGAGAAAATGCAGGCTTCAGGGCCAGGACCCTGGAAGACACAAGCTACCCCGGGGGATTGGCAACTGCAGTCTTTGTAGATCCAGGACAATCTCATTCCCCTCAGACATACCGAAAGTTTTGGCATTATGGTCCCAAGGCTCAGGGGCCTCTGAGGGTTAATGTCCTGGACACGGTAGCAGTTCAGTCACTACTCCAGGGTCGTGCATTTCAGTCAGGAAAGTTAGAACAGCCCACAGTTAGGCCACAACGCGCACAGCCTGAGGCACGCTGGATTTTGTTTTAGGGTCCCATACTTGGCGGTTCTTAGATGTGGCCTCGTTACTTACTTCTGATTCTGTGGTCAGGGATCATTCCTGGGGAGGTTTGGGAGGATCTTATGTGGTGCAGGGGATTGAGCCCAGGATGGCTGGTGTCTTTCCAGTTGTTCTGGCCCCGCAGGCTGAATTTTTTGCTTGGACCAAAGAAACAAGAATGATTCCTCGTATTTGAAGAAGACCTTCAAATATGTAGAAAGTTCTAAAATTGCTCTCCTAAAGCTGTCTCACAACTACTTGGTGGTATAGGGTTATTCCCAGTCTTTCTCGTCTTTACGAGAAAGAGATCCAATTACTCACTTGTTTAGGATGGTACAAAAGAAAGAGGGGGTATGCAGTCTCTCCCCCTTTCTTGAACTCCTGTTTCCTTTCTTTGCCCAGGAAGTCCCGGGTTACTGCTAGAGAAGGCAGAGGGGAGGCATGGCCGTGAGCAGAGGGCACCCCCAGGGGTGGGATTCTCTGGTGAAACAATCCTACAGAAATAGGCGGCATTTGGCCACTGCCAGATCCCCCGGCTGCTTCTCCAGGAAGGGAGCATAACATGAGGCCCCACTAACCATGCCACTGGACTCTGCGCCAGGCTGTTTCACACGGGGTGCCCCAGAGCGGGGCGGGTGAGAGCCCTCGCTGCCCCAAGGGACCCAGCTCCAGCAGCCAAAAAACCTCCACAACCCAACCGCTGCCATGCTCAAGGCCACTTCCCCCACGCTCGGGCGGATCCTCACGCATGAGTAAACATATTCCTGGACCACATGACACATTGTAAGATACTTCCTACCCATTCTCCTTAATTGTCACACCACATTTGATGGGGTTCAGACAGTAGGCAACAAATCATAGAGGGAAATATATATGCATATATACATATTTTCAGATATATATGTATATATATATATATATATATATATATATATATAAAGCTCACATCACCCAAACTTTAACTACATGTTAGTGATATCCTATAGAATGTCTTAATGGCTCCCACCAAAATAGAACAATTTTCATACTGTTTTTTGTAAGCATGTTCAGCAGTTCTTCATAACAGACAATATGAAATATATTATTTCAGTTGTGTTTTGGGACAGGGCTTGGGGCTTGGGATGGAAACATCCTGAATTTGGTGGTGGGAAGGTGTAATGGTGGGGGGATGGGTGTTTGACTATTAAATGTAATCAACTTATAAAATAAAAAAAATTTAAAAAAAGAAACATAGAGACAAGGAAGTGAGATATGGGCTTTGGAGGGCAAGCCTCCCTTTATTTTCTCAGGGTCTTTTATCACTCCCTGAGATTCTTTCTTGATTGCTTGTTTGTTCCTTGAATTGCTTCTCAAGAAGGTAAGCTTCAGGAAAGGATCCTAGTGTGCAGGCTGTTTTTTGTTTGTTTGTTTTTAATATTTTACTATGAGACTTGGTTTTGTAAGGATAAGTGTAAGTATGTATGGTGATTTTTTGGTACCACACCTGGCGATGATCAGGGGTTCCTTCTGTGTAGATCGGGGCCTCTGCACTCAAATATCACTCTTAGCAGTGCTCAGGGGACCACATGGGATGCTAGGGATAAAACCCAGGTTGGTGGTGTGCAAAGCCAAGCACCTTACCTTCTGTAAGTACATTTGTACTATCACTCCGGACCCCAAGTCTGATGTTTTTAATGGTGGCTCACAGTATAGCTTCAATGTGGTCAATGCTGAAAACAACAACTATATTTAAGACCCAACTGATGAGATTTGTAGCTATTAATATTTCTTTTTTTGGGGGGGGGTGGGCCACATCCAGCATTGCTCAGGGATAACTCTCCTGTCAGTGCTCAGGGGAGCCAGGGGGAACTGGGGATTGAACTCACATCCAGCCCCGCATGCAAGGCAAGAGGAGGCTGTACTGGAGGTGGCGAGAAGGATACTGGAGACACTGGTGGAGGGATGGGTGTTAGACCATTTTATGACTGAAACTCAGTCATGAAAGCTTTGTAACTGCATCTCATGGTGATTTGATTTTAAAAATTGATTAAAAAATAGGCGGCGTTACATTTGCTGTGAGCTTTGCGTAGGCAACCTTGGGAAATCCTCTTAACAAAGCGCAGGAGAGGTTCCAACAGGCAACTCTGAGCCTGGCATTCTGAAGGTTCTGAAGAGTATTATGTCTTTGCAATAAAATTTCTTTCTTTCTGATCCCGAGTCTCTGGGCTGAATTCTTTCCTTGTGGGAGGTGATGGCTGAGGTGCATCACCCAGCACTGCCTCCTGGTAACATTCGAATCCAAACTCACTCACAAGTGGATTTCTGCGTGCATGACTGCTCCTTTCAACAGCTTCATGACTTGGAATGCCTGCTAGATTTGTTTTACTCCCGTGAAAGAACAATTGGTATTTCATTTCAATTGGTGTTTCTAAAAATACCAAAGGACGGGACAGAGAGTTAGTACAGCAGATAGGGCGTTTGTCTTGCATGGGCTGACCTGAATTCAATCCCTGGCATCCTGTATGGTCCCCCAGGCACAGCCAGGAGTAATTCCTGAGTGCAAGCCAGGAATAACACCTGAGCATCACTGGATGTGACCCAATAAAAGCAAAAAAAAAAAAATCCAAAGGAGCTTATTCAATACTCACCGAATGCCCTTTAATGTATCTTTATATTCCCACCCCATTTTAGTAGAGGCTGAAGCACAAATTCATTGAGGAGCACTGGTTTCCAAGCAAATCCTTGACGTCTTTTTTTGTGCATTGAACTGTTCAGAGGCAGTTTAACTGTCTGTGACATTTCACTTGTCTGCTGGAGGCAATCAAATGAGTAGCGGTAAGTGGTGAGGAAAGACCTGGACTTTTTATCAAAGCACAGTCTCAGCTGAGGACTCCTGTCCTTGAAGCAGCCACCTTTATGTCTGTGCATATGGCACATACAAGAAGTACTTTTTACATGGAAAGAGAACAACGACAACAACAAAAAAAGCACATTTCTTTTTTAGTTTTGTTTTGGGGCCACACCGGGCAGTGCTCAGAGGGTACTCCTAGCTCTGCACTCAGGAATTACTCCTGGCAGTGTTTAAGGGATCCTATACAATTCCAGGGATAGAATTTGGGTCAGCTGCAAACAAAGTGAGGGGCTTAACCCCTATACTATGTCTCCAGTCTCAAGGAAGCACATTTTAAAGAAGAGGGGATGCCCGAGAGATAAATAAATTCACCCAGGGGTTGATCTCCTGAGGCCCGCTTCCCATGGGACTAGCAATAGAGATTTCTGATTGAGGAGTCTTCCCTCTCATGCTGTAGGTATCTCTTCCTCTGCTGTAGGCACATGTAAGTGCATGAGAGGGATCATCATCATCATCATCATCATCATTATCATCATCATCATCATTACCATCCCGTTGATCGTTGAATTTCTCAAGCAGTCTCAGTAACGTCTCCATTTGTCCTAGCCCTGAGATTTTAGAAGCCTCTCCATACTCATCCTTCCCAGCAATGCTGCATTGGAGGCTCTTTCAGGGTCAGGGGAATGAAACCCAGCATTGTTACTGGTTTTAGCATATGAATACAACACGGGGAGTTTGCGAAGCTCTCCCATGTGGGCAGGAAACTCTCCGTAGCCTGCTGGGTCTCCCAGAGGGAGAAGTAGGCTATAAGATGACTGGGAGCTTGGTTTTATAGTCTCTGGATGTTGGCCGTTGGTGGGATTACACAGCGCCAGGGGCAGTCCCTTGGTGTGACCGCCTAGCTACTGGAAAATGGGAAATCTGGGCGGAAGAGGAAGCCTGCTCGGGTGCGAGGGATATTCTTAGCATTTGCCATCATCCCTCAGAAGCAGGTCTTCAGGTTTCTAATAGAAATTCAATTCCTGATTTTTTTCTTGGGCGGGGGTGGGGGGTGGGGGGAGCAGCTTGATTCTCCTCCTCTCCCCTCACCTTTCTGAACCAGCTCAGTGGCACTGCACAGCTAGGGTTGGTAAGTCCCTGAACTATGCATGAAGATTTTGCTAGAGACACAAAACATATGGTGCACATTGAAAATGAACAGAGCTAGATGTTTTAACAAAACCTGAGACACTTAGCACTTCTTCAAGATGCTAAAAAAACAAGTCCCGCCAGGGATGTGCTTCTCCAGGTCGAGCATGTTGTCTCCCAAATAACCTGCACAGAGTCCCCAGAACAGCTGCAGTTTGCCCAGATTGCAGAAACTCTGCTGCTGGCCCCTCTGGCGCCTTGGAGTTACTGGGGCTGCCGCCAAGCTCTTCCTCCTCCAAAGTCACATCTGCACCCCCCCCACCATCACCCCTTCTCCTGGGCTCTCATAAATAATTTGAAAGCTTGGGTGCATCTATAATTTTCTAACACTGTATGCTCCCACTTTGAAATAAACTGCTACATCTGAGATATACATGCTTCTCCTGCGACTGGTGAGTCAGCTCAGCACCAAGGACTTTCTGCACACACGGGGACCCAAGTTTGAACTCACTATCACGAGCCTCCATCTCCCCTTGTAGGACCCAAGCACCGAAGGCTCATCTGGTGGTTCCTAGCATGGCAGGACCTTGAACAGCTCCACATGGGCAGCTCTGAGCTTCGAATCTTCTGGAACTTTCTGACCAGACTGGCTGAGTACTGTTGGGAGTGGCTCCTGGGTCCCCGAACACTGGTAGGAAGCCTCGCCACTCCCAACATGCTTTTCTTTTGTATGAACACAGAGAGTAGCTTATTAAACCCATCAAAATGATTTGATGCTCTTTCAGTGTTTTAACAGCTTTATTGAGACATAACCTGCCTCTAATCAACTATAAAAGTTGCCTATTGTCATTCAATGTTTTTATTCTGTTTAGAATGCTGAATAGTGGCGACCACAGTCTACTTTTGGAACATTTCATTATATCCCCCGACACCCCCAGTTCCCTACCAAATCCCTCGTGTTTGTTTTAAATCAACTAATTAAAGTATTATTATTGTTATCATTATTATTATTATTTTGTGTTTGGAACACTCCTGGCTGTGCTCAGGGCTTACTCCTGGTTCTGTGCTCAGGGATCATTTCTGGTGGTGCTCGGTGCAAGACAAATGCCCTACCTGCTGTACTACCACTCCGGGTCAACACCCGATCACTTTTTAAAGAGACCATAGTAATGAGAAAGCCCTCGAGTTAGGTGGGATATGGGGTGACACTTGGGTGGCAGGCCAGGAAAAGGGCAGAAGCATGCAGTTCTTTAATCCTGACAGCCAGAGACGCTTCTAAAGGTAGTCCCAGTGATCTAGCTCATGAAGTGGTCACCTAAATGATGATCTCATTAGCTGGTTCTGAACGCAGGAGGCCTGAGGTCAATCCCCAGTTCCATACAGTCCCCTGAGCACCTACCTCCCTACAAAAGTCAAACATTAAAAGCCAGAAAAGCCCCGAAACACAGCAGAATGGTCACTGCAGGTACAGAACTTGCCTGGAGGAAGTCCCAGGCCACTCCTTCATCTGCTGTATAAAGCATGGACAACGCTGAAATTGTTTTTCAATTCCAGGAAGAATCTAGCTGTTCTAAGTGCAGCTATGGTATTTCACTGGATCCTTTTAAAACTAGGGGTTCGAAACTCTAGAGCGCATGACTGTGTCATTTAATTAAGAAAGATAATGGAGTTTTCTTTTTTTTTTTTTTTGCTTTTTGGGTCACACCCGGCAATGCACAGGGGGTTATTCCTGGCTCATGCACTCAGGAATTACTCCTGGCAGTGCTCAGGGAACCATATGGGATGCTGGGATTCGAACCCGGGTCGGCCGCGTGCAAGGCAAACGCCCTACCCGCTGTGCTATCACTCCAGCCCCCGATAATGGAGTTTTCTTAATCAAGTCAGAGAAGGAATGCTGTCACAAGGTGAAACTGGCTAAATGGAATGGTTAAATGGAAGTAAGTTATAGGACAAAATGAATGCAAAAGAATGGCATGAGTTTTCAATGATTGTGTTTTAAGAGAAAGAAATCTATGCAGTGTCAAGCTGGATTGTTATAAGAATTTAAAAGTTAACTTTTAATATCTGTAGTACATTTGAACAAAATCAGGTTTTAAGTTTCCTTTGCTAAAAAAAAAACTAAAAATTTCAAAGATTGCTGGGCTTTTTCAGACTGTAGACTGCTTAATTGTTCTGCCTTAAAAAATTAAGATTTAGGTTATTAAAACTATTTCATGTTGGTTTATTATTATTATTATTAGGTTTCAAATATACCTAATTTTGTTTTATTACAGCTTTGTTTTATTATTCGAAGCCTTTTCTACTTTGTGTAAATTGATGGTTGAATATAGGTTATCTGTGTTTTAAACTTTTAAATACTCATAAGACAAAACTTTGCAGAAATCAAATTTCTCATAAAACAAAAATAAAACAAAAAAACAAAAAAAAGTTTACTTGATATAGTAAAAGGAAAAGATATATGGAAGATCTAAAGTATTCCATAATAATTATTTTGCTCCTTTGAGAAAGAGAAATACATATGAATTTGGCCTATTTGGCACATTAAGTGTTCATGAAAACAGTACACTGCACTGCACTGTTGTCCCATTGTTCACCGATTTGCCCGAGGGAGCACCTGTAACATCTCCATTGTGAGACTTGTTACTGCTTTTGGCATATTGAATGTGCCACAGGTAGCTTGCCAAACTCTTCTGTGAGGGTGGGTTACTCTCGGTAGCTTGTGGGGCTCTCCGAGAGGGATGGAGGAATTGAACCTGGGTCGGCAGCGTGCAAGGCCCTACCTACCGTGATATCGCTCCAGTTGGATACAGCACATAAGAAGAGAAATTTAACCTTATTGGTATATTGACCACATATCTGAATAATAAAGTGTGTATCCTAAAATTATTTGGAAATCATTAAGACTCTGCTATGTTCTGGTTAATTCTAGGTATTGCAAGAAATTGTAGCGGTGGGGCTGGAGTGATAGCGCAGTAGGTAAGGCATTTGCCTTGCATGCGGCCGACCTGGGTTTGATTCCCAGCATCCCATATGGTCCCCTGAGCAACACCAGGAGTAATTCCTGAGTACAGAGTTAGGAGTAACCCCTGTGCGTCACCAGGTGTCACCCAAAAAGAAAAAAAAAATTGTAGTGGTATGGGGGGCACACTTGGCTGAGCTCAGGGCTTACTCCTTTCTTTGTGTTTAGAGGTCACTACTGGCAAAGCTTGAAGGACCATATGGGGTGCTGGGAACTGAGTCCATGTCAGCCACATGCAAGGCAAATGTCCTACCCTCTGTACTATCTCTCTGGACCAAGTACAGTAGGTAATTGTATGTCACAGTTGAGCAAACTTTCTTGCTAACTGTGCTATAATAAGATCTTCAATTGTGAGCATTCTAAAGCCTTTTGTCATTTGTATAATTGTTTTAATGCCTTGTTCAGAAGTCTGAATGAAAAAAAAAGAACAATAATAGATATTCCTGAACTGAAGATAAAATCACAGCACTTATGGAAAAATGGGAGACTTGAAAATTGCAGGAGATGGAGGTTTTCTACCTGGGATTGAATGAACTATTGATAATGAATACAAGTTTAACCTACAGAAACCTAGAAAATTGTGTCTTCAGAAGCAAAACTAAAACCATTCACTTTTTAAAAATAATTATCTTTATATAGTTGTTCACAATAATTTATTAAATTCAATATTATAACACCAATCCCACCACAATTACACCTTCCCACCACCATTATTTGGTTTTCTTTCTTTTTGACACCTTAGTATATTCTTTAAGTACTTCATGGCACCATGTTGTTTGCATAAATACAGACAGGGATGCTGTAATAGATAATTTGAGGACTGGTCATATTCCTGAGACTCTATCTGGAATGGCAGAGCAATATTTCTTCAGAGTTTAAGATTATCTTCAACAAAAATGAAGTTTAAAGGGTTCCAGTCTGCTAATAGGATGAAAAACAGCCCCTTGGATACTTTGGGATTTCAAGGATTGAGCAATTTGGGGTTAATTACAAGTAAGTGTTCATGTGGATCTAGATGGTAAATTATATTTAATTATAAAAATTTGGGGCGTTGGGCTTGAGCAACAGTACAGGAGGAAAAGCACTAGCCTTTCTTGTGACATCACTGACTGTGGCAATGGTTCAGATCCTTGCTACAGTCCCCTGAGCACCACCAGAAATTATTCCTGAGCACAAAGCCTGGAATAGCACCTGAGAACCACCATGTGGGCCTCTCCCCACCAAAACATCTTAGGTATTTGCCATATTTGCTTATTAGTCCTCCAGTTAGCCTAAAATTTTGGTCTTACTGCTTAACATTCATCTAAAAATCCCACCATGGCCTACATGGATCTAAAGCAGGTTGCTATGATATTCTGGTTATGGCATAAGAGAGCATGGCACTAAAAAGATATTGCTTATTAAAAAATATCCTTTCTTTTGGCACACAATCTCCTCTCTCCTCTAAAACCTACAAGGAAGGTTTGAGGTTAAGAAATCGAAACAGGGACTGGAGCAATAGCACAGTGGGTAAGGCATTTGCCTTGCACATAGCTGACCGGGTTTGATTCCCAGCATCCCATATGGTCCCCTGAGCACCGCCAGGAGTTAATTCCTGAGTGCAGAGCCAGGAGTAACCCCTGTTCATTGCCGGTGTGACCCAAAAAGAAAAAAAAAAGAAATCAAGATAGACTGGCTTGAGGTTTGTTGCTTGGAAAATATGAAAGAAACTTACTTGTAATTTGGTTATTATGTGCTAAGAAAGACTCAGACTCCTGCCTGGATAGTACTGATCAGTGGAGACTGAATCCTGAGAAATAAAAGTGACATGACTCCTGAGTCCAGAGAGAACATTTAAGCATAAAATTGCAGGTTAAAGAAATCGGTAAACTTATGTCTGTTCTCACTGTGTTTGTGCTAAGTACCTGTTCACATTTATTAAAAGTAAACTTAATCTGTTTTTCCCTACCAAAGGTAACATGTTGACGGATTGTTCTTTCCCTTTGTTTATTTATTAAATATTTGATAATGTTGAGAAGCAAAAAAAAAATAAAAGTAAACTTTATCTGCTATCATCAACTACAGATTAGCAATGAAGGTGAAGAGAAAAATGTGCTTTGTTGCGAACATCATTCATTTTCTTGAAGCCTGTGCTTACAAGATGGAATCAATCCTAACTTTTCCTAACATGTAGCTGTCACTTTTTGAACTAGTGTTCCCATTAGTTTCTAGTTGATTCACATTGATGAACAATTCATACAGTTCTCTTCAAATACCTGCAAGATACTGGGTTCTCTCTATGCAAGTTGGAGATGGAGAATTTGATACCAACTGCAGATACTACCAAGGTGATGGTGCTATTTTTCTGAATGCTGGAAGGCATCAAAGGTTCCATAAAGTCAGGACGACCTGTCATCTGAAGATGCTTTCACTGAGTGTGGAACCTGAAGCTCTTCCCTGGATATCCAGTTTATTTCCATTTTAATTATCTCTTTTTTCCCAGGATTTAGGTGTAACTCCCTACGTGTACTGAGCTATCCTCAGGACTAAGAGACTGGCGTCTGAAATAAATGGATAAAATAAGTTCTGAATTATGGGACTCATCTGTGGAATATAAAATAACAGAGTGGGAGACTAACACTCAAGGGTAGTAGAGATAAGGATCAGGAGGTCTGCCCCACAGCTTGGAAACTGGCCTTACATGCTCGGAGGGAAAGGCAGCTCAGATAGAGAAGGGAACACCAAGTAGAGGATGTTGGGAGGACCCACTAGGGTTGGAAGATGGAAACTGAAAGTAGACTATAGACCGAACATGAAGGCCACTCAATACCTCTATTGCAAACTACAACACCCAACAGGAGAGAGAACAAAGGGGAATGCCCTGCCGCAGAGGTAGGGTGGGGTGGTGGGGGATGGGGTGGGGGTGGTGAGAGGGATACTAGGATCATTGGTGTAGGAGAATGGGCACTGGTGGAGGGTTGGGTAAACGATCACTGTATGAGTGAAATGCAAACATGAAAGTTCATAAGTTTGTAACTGTGCATCACAGTGATCCCCTAATAAAATTTTTTTTTAAAAGTTCCAAAGATGAGATTGTAAGAGAGAAATATATTGTTATCGCAAAATAGGTGTTGGGTAAAAGGTTACTTTCATGGGAGGCACCCTGAAGGTAGAACGTAATTTAACCTTTATAGGAATATTTTTCCCATCAGGTTAGTTTGTTCTAGTTAACATTACTAGTCCCCATAATGACTCTGCTTAGCAGGAGAGGGTCTGATCTGAATCAGCACCCCCATTTCATTTTCTTTCTTTGGGGGATGCGGTTGGGGCACAACCAACTGTGCTCAGGTTTACTCAGGTCTATACTCAGGAATCACCCCTGGTAGTACTCAGATATTGAACATCTGCAATGCTGGGATCAAACTGAGGACCACAGTTTTCAAGGCAAGTATTTGTACTATCTCTCCAACCCTATGGTTGCTATTTTTTTAATAACTAATAGTGGAGACTCAAACAACTAGCATAAAAGGGAAATAGTTTATGGAAAATAGGGGCTAGAGAGATAATAAAGCAGGTAAAGTACTTGCCTTGCATGTGACTGACCTGGGCTTAATCTCTGGCATCCCCATACAATTCCCTAAGCATCACCAGGAGTGATCACTAAGCACAAAGCCAGAAATAAGCCCTGAGCATTGCCAAGTATGGCCCAAAAACCAAAAGAGAAAAGAAGAGAAAAGAAGAAGAAAGGAGAAGAAGGAGGAGGAGGAGGAGGAGGAAGAGGAGGAGGAGAAAGAAAGAAAGAAAGAAAGAAAGAAAGAAAGAAAGAAAGAAAGGAAGGAAGGAAGGAAGGAAGGAAGGAAGGAAGGAAGGAAGGAAGGAAGGAAGGAAGGAAGGAAGGAAGGAAGGAAGGAAGAAAAAAAGAAAAAGAAAGAAAGAAAGAAAGAAAGAAAGAAAGAAAGAAAGAAAGAAAGAAAGAAAGAAAGAAAGAAATCAGCTACTTTTTATGCAAGAATCCCAAGAAAAGGGGACAGTAAAGGATTAATTCAAACTGCCATAGCTTTTCACACATCAACTTGCATAGATATGGGAGAAAGAACTGACTGTGGAGATTGAGACTGGGTCATAGACAAGGAAAACTGCCCCTGTTCCAAAGTCTAAAGATAAAAAGTATATCCTCAGTTTACCCCTTCTCCCCAGTACTCCCCTTTACTTTGTTTGGGTTTGTAGATAGAGAGTGGTGAGCCTCAGGAGACCAGCCTAAGTGGGGATTTGTTTTTATAATTTTTAAAAATTTTATAAAGTAGCACTTGTCTGTATTTCATTACATTTAATATTCAAACACCAATCCCACCACCATTACACCTTCCCACCACCATATTTTGGATGTTTATATCCCAAACTCTAATCCCTGCCCCAAAGCAGAACCAAAATAATATATTTTGTATTGTTATGAAAAACCACTGAAAATGCTACAAAAAAAGTATCCTTGAGGAAAGAGGTTGAAGATTGTTGTATTTCACCCAAGGGTCATTAAGCCCTTCTATAAGAGATCACTATTGTTCTTGTTAGAGGTTGAGCCTTATGTGCTTTTATATGTAGCACTGTAGCACTGTTGTCCCGTGGGACGTTGTTCATCGATTTGCTCGAGCAGGCACCAGAAACGTCTCCATTGTGAGACTTGTTGTTACTGTTTTTGGCATACCGAATACGCCACAGGGAGCTTGCCAGGCTCTGCCTTGCCGGTGGGATACTCTTGGTAGCTTGCTGGGCTCTCTCAGAGGGATGGAGGAATCAAACTGGGTCCGCTGCATCCAAGGCAAACACCCTACCCACTGTGCTACTGCTCCAGTCCATATATATATATGTAAAAGCATATATTCATATATATTTTAAAATGCATATATTACATATATTTATATATATGTAAAACAAAATTCCCTCTAAGATTGGTTGCTTTGAACTCTATCAGCTACTTTGAACTCCATCAAATGTGGTGCAGTACTCTTAGAGTATCAGTAGGGTATGTGGTATTAAGTGTCACACAGCCTTGAATGCAGCTGTGTGGTCCAGGAATAGGTTCACTCGCAGGTGAGGCTCGGCCCAAGTGTGTGGAGAGCAGCCATGAGCGTGGCGGAAGTTGGGTTCTGGAGGTTTTCAGCTGCCGGGGCTGGGTCACTTGGGGCAGGGAGGGGTCTCACCTGCCCCCCGTCAGGGGCGCGTGGAGTGAAACAGCCTGGCGTGGGTCCAGCAGCATGGTTATGGCGAACATCATATTATGGTCCCTTCTGGGAAAGAAAGACATGTGGTGGCCGACGACGAGATGATCTGGTGCCAGCCAGAGGTGGCTTATGGGTGTGACTGATGAGTTGCCAGAGACAGGGAGATGCTAAGAGGGGATTTTATTGTTTATTCTGCTGCCCACTAATATGCTGTCCACCCTTTCCCCCTCTGCTTTCCTTGTGAAACCCTCTTGTGATGTGCAGACAATATGGTTGCTTAGAAGACATGAGTCTACCATCTCCCAACCTGCCAGCATACTGCCACAGGGGATAAAGAGATGGACGGAAGAGAGTTCAACAGGCCAAGCTCATGTTTGGCGTGTGGGAAGCCTGGATTTGATAACCAGAATGATCCCAGAGAGAAAGAGAGATAGAGATAGATAGATGAGAGAGAGAGAGAGAGAGACAGAGAGAGAGAGAGAGAGAGAGAGAGAGAGAGAGAGAGAGAGAGAGAGAGAGAGAGAGAGAGCGCTGGGAATAGCTCCTAAAATAAAATAAGCAAACAGTAAACAAAATGCTGACAATATTCATTCGCCTAACTCAATTAAATTGTTGCTTGCAAATTGTCTCATGGTGGTGTGACTATCTGTTATTGATAGTATTATTCAGTATCTTTTCTCCTCCTCCTTCCCATGGTCATTCTTTGCCTGCTTTCTCTTATCCCCATGGTAAGGACAAAGACTTGGTGCTCTCAGTCTGAAAGGGTTTCTTCTCTGGAAACATCTACTTATGCTGACTTGAAGGCTCTTTGGCTTTCTGGAACTGGCTTGTTGGTGGGGCTGCTGTGGTAAATGGTCACAAACTTGGGTGAATTGAAAAAACAGGATTATACATGGTTCCAATTCTGCAGGTGGGAAGTCTAGGGTCAGGCCCTATCTGAAAGTTCTGAGAGGAAACACCCTTGGCTGGGGCCAGCTGGTGGTGTTTTTTTATGTCAGTGTAGTTTTTTACATTTATTTTTTGGGGTCTGGGGCCACACTCTATGGTGCTCAGGGCTTACTCCTGGTTGTGTACTCAGGGATCACTCCTGGTAGGGCTTGTTTCAGAATCATATGGGCTGCTGGGAATGGAACCAGGTTCAATTGCATGCAAGGCCAGCACCTGACCAGCTGTACTCTCTCGCCAGCTCCAGGTGGTGTTTCCTGGCTATGTCTGTGATGCTCCAGTCTTCTTGTGTCTGAGATGGCTTCTCTGTGTCTCTTCTCTTCTTACAAGCATGCCAGTCACTGGGATTACAGTCCACCCACCCCCAGGATTTCTGGTTCACCCTCATCTTCACTTGATTACAGCAGACACAACTCTGTTCCTAAATGAGCTCACATTCTGGAGAGACACAAATTTGGGGAGTGATACTGCTTGATGCATCACAGAGCCAATTAAGTTCAGCACATCATGTTCTCAGCAAGGGGCAAGAACTGGTTGTTCTATTCTCACCTAGTCTTGTCCTCTGAAGGTCCTCCCTCCCCACAGCGGCCAGATGAAGGGAGGATGATGTCTTGACAAACCAGAAAGCCAAACCATTTTGAAAATCTCTAAACTGTGACTGCAAACTCATCTCGACAAAAGGTCTCTGCAGTTATTGTATGCATTTGTTTCTCTTTGCAAAGAACAGTTTCTGGGAATGTCCTAGACATCAATAACAAAAAACAGTGCTCTCAAATTTGATGAAATAAAACAAGGCTACTGGGTGAGAGACAATCTCTGCATTGCAGTGGTTAGACAACTCATAATCATATGGAAGAATGAATGCAAAACCTCCATGATCTAGAATATCACTATTTGGGGGGGGATCACTATTATTTAAGAGCAATATCCCCTCTGTTTTATTTCCTAACACAATTCTTTTACTTCAACTTTCTCATTTTTTTTAACCCCTCTTCTTTTCTCCACTCCTCTCTCTTATTGTATTTGATCATTCTCAAACTAAGGGATTAGAAGAGCAAGAAGGTCAGGAAAGGAAAAATTTGAGGCAAGAAGTAAGAAGAGACTGATGGGAAGTTAAAGGGGGCAGGGAGCAAGGACTTCAGGCACTGTTGGTGTCAATATGAGTTATATGTGTATAGCTAAAGCACAGGGTTAAAATCATGAGAGCCAAAACCACAACAACCAAACTTAAAGATGAGCCTATCAAGAAGAGAAATGGGTGTTGGGTGGGAGAGAACCTGGGTACACTGGTGGAGATAAGCTGACACTGGTGGTGGGTTTGATGTTGGAATACTGTATGCCTAAAACTCAACTACGAATAACTTTATAAATCATGGTGCCTTCATCAAAAATTTTCCCAGTCCCCAAGCTCTGGCAACAACTCTTCCACTTGCTGTTTCTCTGAATATGAGTGTCCAAGGTAGCACTGTATCACTGTCGTCCCATTGTTCACCGATTTGCTCGAGCGGGCACCAGTAACATCTCCATTGTGAGACTTGTTACTGCTTTTGTCATATCGAATACACCATGGTAGCTTGCCAGGCTCTGCCATGCGGGCGGGATACCCTCGATAGCTTGCCGCATTCTCTGAGAGGAATGGAAGAATCAAACCCGGGTCGGCCACGTGCAAGGCAAACGCCCCACCCACTGTGCTATGGCTCCAGTCCTAGGCACCTTGTACTATTTCCCTGGAACACATGCTGATAGGACCTGGAGGAAGCAAGAAGGCCCAGGAGGAGTGTTGGATATTGACCCTGAGTGCTTTAGGCCTGATCTGTAAATTGCCCCCTTTCCTACTCCCAGAGAAGCTTATCATGCTCTTGCTAGTATCCCTTAATTTAGTTAAAGTTTTTTTTTGTTTGTTTATTTTGCTTTTTGGGTCATACCTGGCAATGCACAGGGGTTACTCCTGACTCTGCACTCACGAATTACCTCTGGCAGTACTCAGGGGACCACATGGGATGCTGGGAATTGAACCCGATGGGTCGGCCTCATGCAAGGCAAACTCCCTACCCACTGTGCTATCGTTCCAGCCCCTTAATTTAGTTAAAGTTTATCTTTTACCTTTCCTTTTTATTTTACCTCTCATTGTCCCAGTTCCCCAAGTCAGTCTTGATTACTTATAAGCAAAACTTTCTGGTAATTCTGTGCTTTGTATTTGGAGTGCTGTGAATTGGTACCTGCTTCTCTATTTCCCCTATAGCCTTTTTATAGTTTACTAGAGAGCAATGTTCTTTGGTTAAACACAGAAAGACCATTCATGCTATGCTCCTAATATTTGGGAATTGATTGACTCTGGAATATATCTACTCCTAGGCATAATTACTTGGTCACAATTACTTGACTCAGGCTTCAGTTGCTACAGTGCCTAACACCCCAGAAGGGAGAGGGAGGTCTCACCATGGGGCTGGAATGGATCCGGGGTGAGTGGCAAAGCTACCCTGGCACCGAAATGGGACAGGCTAGAAAGCATAAATGCATGGTCTTGGTGCAAGCTGTTAGGACTTAAGAGACAGGACTCCTCAATTCTTGGGAAAAGGACGATGGGAGGCATAACCCTCCCCAACCTCAAACTCTAGTATAAAGCGGTAATAATCAAAACAGCATGGTATTGGTCCAAAGGCAGATCCGCAGACCAATGGAAAAGGGTGGAATATCCCTACACACAACCCCAATTGTCTGAACATTTAATCTTTGATAAGGGAGCAAGAAATGTGAAGTGGAGCAAAGAAAGCCTCTTCAACAAATGGTGCTGGCATAACTGGACAACGACTTGTAAAAAAATGGGTTTAGATCTAGATCTATCACCATGCACAAAATTCAGATAAAATGGATTAAAGACCTAAACATCAGACCAGAATCCATAAGGTACATTGAAGACAAAGTTGGCAAAACTCTCCACGACATTGAAGCTATTGGTATATTCAAAGATGACATGCCACTGACCAACCAAGTGGAAACAGAGATAAACAAATGGGACTATATTAAACTAAGAAGCTTCTGTACTGCAAAAGATACAGTGACCAAAATACAAAGACAATCTACAGAATGGGAAAGAATATTCACCCAATATCCATCATATAAGGGGCTGATATCAAGGATTTACAAGGCACTGGTTGGAATCTGCAAGAAGAAAACTCCCAACCCCATCAAAAAATGGGGGATGGAAATGAACAGAAACTATCTCAAGGAAGAAATACGAATGGCAAAAAGGCACATGAAAAATGCTCTTCATCACTAATCATCAGAGAGATGCAGATCAAAACAACTATGAGATACCACCTCACACCACAGAGACTGGCACACATCCAAAAGAACAAAAGCAACCGCTGTTGGTGTGGATGCGGGGAGAAAGGAACCCTCCTACACTGCTGGTGGGAATTCCTACTGGTTCAGCCCTTTTGGAAAACAGTATGGTCGCTTCTCAAAAAATTATAAATTGAGCTCCCATTTGACCCAGCAATACCACTTCTGGGAATATATCCTGGAGAGGAAAAAAAAATACAGTCAAAATGACATCTGCACTCGAATGTTCATTGCAGCAGTTTACAATAGCCAGAATCTGGAACAAACCCGAGTGCCTGAGATGACTGGCTAAAGAAACTTTGGTACATATACACAATGGAATACTATGCAGCTGTTAGAAAAGATGAAGTCATGACCTTTGCATATAAGTGAATCAATATGAAAAATATCATGCTAAGTGAAATGAGTCAGAAAGAGAGAGAGAGACATAGAAAGTTTGCACTCATCTGTGGAATATAAAATAAAATAACAGAATAGGAGACTAACACCCAAGAATAGTAGAGATAAGTACCAGGAGGTTGGCTCCAAGGCTTGGAAGCTGGCCCCACATGCTGGAGGAAGGGGCAGCTTGCATAGAGAAGGGAACACCAGGTAAAGTGTGGTTTGAGGACCTGCACAGGATGGGAGATGCACGCTGAAAATAGAATATAGACCAAACACGGTGGCCATGTAGTGCCTCTGTTGCAAACCACAATACCCAGAAGGAGAGAGAGAACAAAAGGGAATGCCCTGCCACAGAGGTGGGGTGGGGTAGGGGGGAATGGCGTGGGAGGGTGGAGGGATACTGGGAACATTGGTGGAGGTGACTGGAGACTGGTGGAGGGATATAAACAAAATGCAAACATGAAAATTCATAAGTTTGTAACTGTAACTCATGGTGATTCACTAATTAAAAAAAAAAGAGAGAGGACTCCCATGGGGAAGGACAAGCTTAACTGGCCTGAGGACTTAGTCTGGGATTTACAGTAAAAGCCTTGTTTGCTCTCAGAGCCCAGAGAACTAAGTGTTGGGATCTTTGTCTCTTACTGTGTTAATCCAAACAACTGCAAGTGTTGATAACTTATACAACTGGAGGGAAAGAGAGAAGCAATGTAGATGTCCCTGGGAGACAGAGTGTCTCCTTGAATTAACCTCCACAAGAGAATTTCCACTACCAAATGTTTATCTGTGTAAATTATTAATCACACCTGTGTCCTTACCTCAACCTCCCCTCCCCCCCAGATGTTTTATAAGTATGAGAGCAGCTCTTCATTAAGGGGGTCATTTTCACCATCAGGCTGTGGTCCCCTGTCTCCGTCTCTCTGTCTTTCTGTTGGGGAGGCCTGGGGAGGTGGTTCTTGGCCACTGAATGCAGACGAGGGGTAGCCAAACCCACAATTTATTTTGTGATCCCACAAAGATCAAGATCAGGACGGTAGCTGTAAATGATATAAATGATAGTATGAGTTTAAATTTACCTGGAATTTTGTTGGGGCAGATATTGGCAGAAGAAATGGATCCTTACTGCAAAACCAGAAATGGGGAGTATCTCTTCCACTGAGACAGATTAAACAATGTGCCCGCCTGGTGGTGCAGATTGAAGAAGCTGAGTGAGTGTTGGAAGCCCCTCTGTCTAACTTCACACTCTTCCTTTTTTTGCTTCTTGACTGGAGGACAAAAGGAAGACATGATGGTTCTAATCACATATTGCCACCTCCCCGAGCCCACTGGTGTGAACCTGACCACTCAGGAAGTTCCTCTCCATCTCTAGCATTGGTTCCAATGTGAACACTGCTGAAAATCCTATCATCACCCACCTGTGCTGGCAATGAACAGCTGAATCTGGAGAAGTGCCTGCCAACACTGCCCAAGGTCCTCTGCTGAAAATCTGTGCAAGGAGCCACACTTCAAAGATACCCCGTCAGGGGCTGGAGCAATAGCACAGCAGGTAGGGCGTTTGCCTTGCATGCGGCCGACCCGGGTTCGATTCTCAGCATCCCATATGGTCCCCCGAGCACTACCAGGACTAATTCCTGAGTGCATGAGCCAGGAGTAACCCCTGTGCATTGCCGGGTGTGACCCAAAAAGAAAAAAAAAGAGACCCCGTCAGATATAAAATAAAACTACACATTGAATAAGACTAATACCCAAGGACAGCAGAAATAAGGGCCAGGAGGCTGGTCCATGGTAGGAAGCTTGTCACAAATGGGGGCAGTGGGAACATGTTTAGGATAGAGAAAGGGCTACTAGAATATGATAGCTTGAAATGATCACTCTGGACAAGAACTGAGTGCTGAAATAAGGTAAAGGGATACACATGATACTTTTCAGTACCTGTGTACCTATACTGCAAAACATAATGCCCAAAAGAGGAGAGAGAGAGAGAGAGAGAGAGAGAGAGAGAGAGAGAGGAGAGAGAGAGAGAAGTTTCTGCTATAGAGAGGCAGGCTCAGGGTGGAGTGGGTGAGTGGGAAACTGGGAATATTTGTGGTGGGAAATGTATACTGTTCATATACTGGTGAAGGGATGGGTGTTGGAACACTGTATGACTGAAATCCAGACATTAAGAACTTTGCAACTGTGCATCTCACAGTTATTCCATTAAAAAAAAAGGCACCCCATCAGACCAATGTGACTATTGCTTCCCAATGGACTAGCAGCTGCTGTTTTCAGTCCTGATGGAATTGCTCAGTGCGCTGCAGTGATCCATACATACAGTTTACAGCACCAGCACAGCTTTACTGTCTCTTTAAAAGAATTTACATAGGGGCTGGAAAGAGAGCTCAAGGGACTGAGCCTGTCTTCTGCATATGAGACACCCAGATTTTATTCCTAGTACCAACTGTTCCCCCAAACACCCCAGGGAGCAACCCTGAGATGGGAACAGTCCCTGACCACCACCAGGTATGATCTCCCAACACCCCCCACCCCAAGCAAAAATAAAAAAAAGAATGGACTTAGAAATTCCCTCTCCAAAATGGATTCTCTGTAAGCAAGTATGAATACACAAAGATCAAGCGAAGATGGGTCTGGCAAGGATACGTATCACTGTCACTATCACTGTCATCCCATTGTTCATCAATTTACTCAAGTGGGCACCAGTACCATCTCTATTCCTCCCAGCCCTGAGATTTTAGCAGCCTCTCCTTACTCGTCTTTCCCAACGATTGGAGGCTCTTTCAGGGTCAGGGGAATGAGACCTATTGTTACAGTTTCTGGCATATCAAATATGCCACAGGTAGCTTGCCAGACTCTGCCCTTGTGGGCGGGATACTCTTAGTAGCTTGCCGGGCTCTCTGAGAGGTATATGTGTATATATATATATATATATATGTATATATATATATATATATATATAAAACTCTCTATGACTTGTTGCCTACTGTCTGAACTCCATCAAATATGGTGGGTAATTATGGAAAATGGGTAGGAAGTGTCTTATAATGTGTCCCGAAAGCGGCCTGGAGTGTGGTGGTGGTTGGGTAGTAGAGATCGGCTGTTGGGGCTGGGTCCCTTGGGGCAGGGTGGGTTCTCACCTGACCCCCTCTGAGGTGTCCAGGGTGAAGACAGCCTGGCACAGAGTCCCAGTGATACATATAATAGGCAGAAGTTCAGAGACAATGGGGTGGGAGGGGAGGGGAGAGCAGGATTTGGGCTAGATTTGCTCTCTGTTGACTGCGCTATCGCTTAGCAGAGGGCACTTGTCTTGTCTCACACACAAGGCCTTGAATTCTACCCCAGACACCCCCACTTCATGAACAAAATGTAAATACTCATTTTCATTCTGCTGTTTGTGGACCTGGAGAAGTTATTTCTACCTCCTCATCCAAAGGGGCCTAGTGAAATTTCTTCTTTCACACAGTGCTCTGGTAGGATTCTAGAAAATTCCTCCTTCTAGAAAATCCATGGTTCTAGAAGACAGTGATCACCGGCACAGGATCCAGGAGGCACTTTTGCTTTGCCTTATAAAATGTTCTAAAATGATCATTCAAATCAGGAGGAGAAGCAGACACAGAATGATCTCTCTCCTGTGGGGTATATAGAAACACAGTAAGGAAATAACAAATTCCCAAAGGCAAAAGAGCCTTTTGCTCTGCAGAACTGATGGGTGGGTGGGGTGGTGGTGGGGGTGGCAGTGGGGGGTGGACACTGGGACAATGATGGAGGGAAGAGACACTAGTGGAGACTGTGATGTTGGTTACGTTTTATGTATAAAATGCTACCATTATAAGTATTGTAAATTATAGTGCCTAAAATTAAAAAAAAATTTAAGCTAGCATTGTTATCAAAAATAACACTGCAGATAAACACTCAATGACATGGAAAGCTATTCATGAGATATCAGGGAGGGAGCACTTTTTTTTGGGGGGGTCACACCTGGCGATGCACAGGGGTTACTCCTGGGTCTGTACTTAGGAATCACCCCTGGCGGTGCTCAGAGGACCATATGGGATGCTTGGAATGAACCCGGGTTGGCTGCACGCAAGGCCCTACCCACTGTGCTATTTACTCCAGCCCCAAGGGAGCACTTTTTATTGTTTAGATTTATAATAAGAGCGAGTATTTTTTGCTTCAGAATGAACAACTGTTGGTGTTATCTGTTTCCAGGGTTAGGGCTATGGAGATAGTCTCAAAGGATGGGAGTGCAGACCTTCCATGCATGAGGTCCTGATCCCCATCCCCTGTACCACATGCCTTGCTTCCGCCGCCACCCCCCGAGCCAGTACTACAGTCCTGGTGACCTCTCAGCACCCTTGGGTGAAGTATCTCCCAGGCAGCCCGTCACCCCAACAGTCAGTAAGTAAATGTTAGAGAATAATTTGTAGAATAATTTTGTAGAGAGTAATTTGCCTCCACTTACGAAGGCAAGCATTAAAAACAGTAAGTGTGCATTTTCAGTGTTTGTCTTCAACAGTCTCTCTGCTTATCTCCCTCTTACCTCCTGATAAAATAAATGTGAGTTGGCTCCTTGTGCTTTGCTATCTCCCCTGGCTCCAAACTCACTCAGAAATGAGAGGAGATCCAAGTTTTCAAGAAAACCTAGAAAGCCCAGCACGGTTTGTCTCCGTGCCTCAACTTCCCTCTAGGACACCAGCTTCCATCACTGCCCTGTCCCTTGATCTGCTCCTGCACACAGATCTCCTCACTGTGAATCAAAAAAAAAGGGTTTGTTCCTCTACAGGCCCTTTCATTTGCATTTCCTATGGGAATATTCTCCCAGGCTATCTGAAACCTCATTTCCTCTTTGCTTGCAAGGCTTCCCTCAAAAGTTCCCTCCTTACTGGCTCTTCCCTGTCCCTCACATCCCGATGTGAGTCACCTGCCAGGAGTGATGGCACTATCTCACCTTCCTGCCCCTTACCACCAACACACAAGAAAGCTGCCTACCTGTGGTTTGTTCGGGTCACGACTGTTTCTACAACCAGAACAGTTTCTGAATCATAGTAGCTATTCAGTAAATACTGATTAAATAGATGGATCTTGGGGGTGCTCTCTTTTTTCTGGGCCACTTCTGGAGGACTCGGGGGACCATATGCGGTACCAGTGATCATCCTAAGGTCAGCCACATTCAGGCAAATGGTCTACCTTCTACACTCTTGTTTTGGCCCCATGGATGGATGATTTTGCTTTTGCTGTGTTGCTAGTTCATATTGTTGAGCTTTCTGTAGTTCACATACCGTACTTTTTCTAGTATGAAAAAGGCAAATTAAAAAAAAAAAAGAAAGAGTAGAATTTGCTATGCAGATATCAACTTGATACCATTTCTGTTTTGAACTAAAGACATGCAAGTGTGATATGCCGAAGCTTAGAAGCAGGAGACACTGAGATGGAGAAAGTGAGAGACAGGCAGAATCTGCTATTTCAAGCCATTTCCTACGTAGAAGCCAAATCCTTTGCTAAATCAAGGGGCTGGAATTTAACACCGCTTTATCAAGAAAGCCAACTTTCTCATTGAAACGCAGGGCCAAAATCTTTCAGCACCAGCTGCTCCAATTTCTAATAATTTCTGACTTATTTTTATTGTTCAGATTTCTATTAACACTAAACACATGTCTTCTTTGGCATGAGGAACCGATTTGGTTCAAAAATAGTCAAGATGGGGAAACTTTGTGCACGTGGCCAAGCTACAGAAGTGCAGCAGGCCTCAGTCCAGCAATGATAACACAGGCCTCTTCCAAATTCAGACACGACAAGTGTGTCTGCTGAAATGTTGGCTAGTTCAGACTTTTGGAGACAGTATTTAACAATCAGCCCTAGCCCACATGCTTGTTCTGTGCTAACCCCTCCTGAGTAACATTATCCAGAGATCCAAAGTGCTCAGGCAATTCATACTGACCTGGAGACAAAGATTGTTTTGGAGAAGGAACTGTGCATGCCTCAGAGACAGCCTTCACTTTTCTCACATTTCCAACTCTCCCCAACTTATGGCTTAGTTCTAGTTTAGTAAAACCAACCCAGCGCCCTTTCACATGTTCCAAAGTCCATTCAACAACTCTTGGGCATCTCCTATGCAAATGCCTATATGAGGGCCTCAACCCCTTCTGTCTCTCCCTCATCAGCACCATCTTCCTGTGACCCCTCCACAGTTGCCCTTGCTTTTCTCCTTACTCAAGTCGTCCAGCCAATCATTCTCTAATCAGTTCTCCAAGCCATTGTTCTCCTAAAACACCAGGTGGAGAGGTAACTGAATGGGCTGAGTACATGCCTTGCATGTGGGAGATTGGGCTTTGATCTCTGGCATTGTGTGGTTCCCTGAGCAGCTCCAGGAGTGAGCCCCGACAGTGGAGGTCTATGTACAATCATTGGGTATGACCCCAAAACCAAGAGGAGAAGAAAAGAATATCAAACACTAGTTCATTCCTTTCTTTATCTATCATGGTTTGCATTGGGGGGGGGCCCTTCTCAACCAGGCCACAGTGACCAACCTACCCAGGGTTGCTCCCACTCCCACCACAAAAATATGTCTGCAGCAGCTTCAGAGTGATTCCTTGAGGAAAACTATCCACTCAAACTCCCCACTATGATCTCCAAGTGATACGGAGCTCAGAAGGCTATAAAGTTATTATTATCATAGCAGTTTTGGAGGGAACACCTGGCATTGCTCAAAACCCATTCCCAGCTATGCTTGGGAGAACGAGCCACACAGTGCCAAGAATCAAACTTGGGAGCCAGCTCCCCCATGCAAAGCACACACTTGGCTCTTTGAACCATCTCTCTGTCCCTGAAGTTATTATTATTGTCACTGTCAATGTCATTCCATTGCTCATCGATTTGCTCAAGTGAGCACCAGTAACGTCTCCAATTGTGAGACTTATTGTTACTGTTTTTGGCATATCAAATATACCACCAGTAGCTTGCCAGGCTCTGCCGTGTGGGCGCAATACTCTCGGTAGCTAGCCGGGCTCTCCGAGAGGGGCAGAGGAATTGAACATGGGTTGGCCACGTGCAAGGTGAATGCCCTACCCGCTGTGCTATCATCGCTCTAGCCCATTATTATTATTATTATTATTATTATTATTATTATTATTATTAATGGGATGGGAATCATAAGCCACACTGAAAATAAGAAGGAACAGAAATAGTACAAGGTATTTATGATAGACGAGTGTTATTTGTGACAGCTATTTCATACACATGTGTACTGAGTTATGGTATCAGAGTCCTTCTTACTGTAAAGACACATTTGAAAAATCAGTAGACAGACCTTTGATGATCTGGCCCAGGATCAGCTCTCGAGGGCACCCTTCACCTTCTCTCGGCAATGTTCTCTAGTCACCTCAGGGAAGCTCAGCTGTGTGTTCCCTCCCATCCTTCCACAAGTAGTCACTTCCCCTCAAGTCGGCTGCTTTGCCCCACCTGGTGCAACCCTGCCCATCCCAGCCTCACATGGCCAGTCATTTCTTCTCAGATCTCAGGTTAAAAGCTCCTCCCTCCAGGAAGCCTCCCTGGCCCTGCCGCAGATACTGGCTGCCTCACGCGAGACAGCACCGGGTCCTGTTTCATCACAGCACATGGCAACCTGGGGAACAGTGCTGTCTGCTGTCAGCTTCCTGTGTTGGCCACATTAGGACAGAAATTACATTTTTTACTTTTGACTTCCAGCTCCTGGCAGAATGTCTAACACAGAACAAGAAACTCAGTTTTCTTTTTATCTGGGGAATCCGGGCACGTGCGCGCGCACGTACACACACACACACACACACACACACACACACCTGGTTATGCTCAGGGCTTACTGCTGGCTCTGCACTCAGGGTTCACTCTTGGTGGGCTTAAGGGACCATACGTGGGCCCAGGGATTGAATTCACTCACATTAAAGATAAGCACCCTATCTGCTGTACTATCACTCCGGGCCTGTACTAAGTTTTTATTTGGTTGTTGTTGCTATTTTGGGTCACACCTGGCGATGCACAGAGGTTACTCCTGGCTCTGCACTCAGGAATTAATACTGGCCCTGCTCAGGGGGCCATACGGGATGCTGGAAATTGAACCCGGGTCGGCCACATGCAGGCAAACTCCCTACCCGCTGTGCTATTGCTCCAGCCCCTGTGCTCAGTTTTCTTGAGTGAACAAATAAACTAGTCCATTAATGGATCCAAGGGTTGCTTGAGGGGTTCTAATGTACAAGACCCTGTGGGTGTTCGGAAACATCCAAGGCTGCTCCATTGCCTTGGACTCAGAGCTCACAGACTCCTTCACTCTGCAGTGGGGTTGCTGCCCCCAAGAATGCTCACCAGGCCCATTGGAGAAAAGCATCCTACAGGGAGATGCTTGAGGATGCTGGAAGTCCATTTAGGCCCCGTGATAAAAGCCAATTTAATCTTTTCCAGCTCCTATGCTGGATTTAGTGTGTCATTCCCACTATGGAAACTGGACATGTGAAATTGTTGTTGCTTTGTTTTGGGGACCATACGTGGCAGTACCTGAGGTTTCTCCCCAGTCCCCGAGGTGTTTAGGGGAGCACAGAGAGCCAGACGACCAAACCCAGGCCTCTACAGGACAAACCTGCACTCCAGTCCTTTAAGCTAGCTTCCTGGCCCTCATGTGACATCTTTTTTTCCTGGTCATATCCCCCGATGCTCAGGGGTTACTCCTGGCTCTGCACTCAGGAATTACTCCTGGCAGTGCTCAGGGGACCATATAGGATGCTGGGAATCGAACCCAGGTCGGCCGTGTGCAGGCAGACTGCCTACCCGCTGTGCTATTGCTCCACCCCCCCTCATTTTTATATGAAAACTAAATTTCTATTTCAAATGAAATCCATGGTTTACTCAGAATTTTAATATCTGCTGCAGTGATGTCACTTTTAAGGACTGAGCCAAGCTGTGTCAAATTCCTTATGAGCCTCTCTGAGGAAAAGAACACGAGGAAGGAAAAGAACAGTTACTGACACTGTGAGCTCGTACTTCCATTCCCATCCCCTAGGTAACCTTTTCTGAAGTCACTGAGCTGAAGGGGAAGGAACAAGGATGACAGGGAGGAAACTAAAGGAAACTTGCCCAAGCCCAGGAGTAAGAAAGTAGAGGAAGAGGAAGAGCTGGTGCTAGGAGGAGCTCATGCGTCTGCCTCTGTGGGTGGAGATGGAGGCTATGGGGTCAACAAACCCACTCCTGCACCCCCTGGGCCTCCCTGGCAATGGCTTATCACTGTCCCAGGTCCCACCTCCTTACAGGAAAGAGGGAAATGGAATGTTCTGGAAGGATGAAGATCAAGCTTTCTTTGGTGCTCTCAGTGGCAACATCTCAACACAGATGTACACAGGCAACCATGGGGGCAGTCAGGGGAACTCTGCCCTGGGGAGGAGGTAGGGTGACTGGATTTTCCAATACAACCCTCAAGAGTCTTCCCCAGATGGGGGGGTTCCAGAGGCATAAGGAACAGGCACAGACAGTTGTGAAACACTGAGGATACTGAGGGGATCTGAGCAACTGACTAAAATGATGGGCTGTCAGGCGGCTGGGATTGAGGGGCTAAAGAGGACCCCACAAATGTTTGGGCTAGATGATGCACTTCTTCCCACTTGTTTGGTTTTCTTTATCCTTTCCCATGTGTCCTCAGCTCCTGGGTGCGGCTAATATCCCACCTGACAGGAACGTGGCCCGGAGCCCCCAGGAGAGGCTCTGTTTCCTGACAGGGAATGAGGGCAAGGGCTGGGTCAACTGACCCCAGAGAAATCAAATCCCCTGATGGCCTGTGTGATAGCTAATGTGAACCACATGAGGAAGGCTTTTTCTCCAAGCATGTACTATAAAACACGCACAGCAACAATCGGACTCTGAGAGGATGCTGGGTTGATTTCTCGGGGGAAGTCTAACAGTCAGACTTTTAGGCTGGTTCTAGGAGGAGTTTTATTTATTTATTTAATTTTGCTTTTGGGTCACTCCCAGCATTGCACAAGGGTTACTTCTGGCTCATGCATTCAGGAATGACTCCTGGCGGTGCTGGGGGGGGGCATATGGGGTGCTGGGAATCGAACCCGGGTTGGCCGCATGCAAGGCAAACGCCCTATCCACTGTGCTATCACTCCAGCCCCAGATGCTAGGAGGAGCTTTTGAAGTCAAGTAAAATAAGGGACCCATTGGTCCCTCCACTCTGTGATGAGGAGTATGGGGATGGCATGGGGGTAGGAGTTGGATAGGTAGATTTCTTTCAGGGGCGACCAAGTTGAGTGTCACAGCGAACTGCTTGTCAGCGTGGCTGGGCATTAGCCAGGTTCCTAGCCAGGTTCTAGTTGAACGTCATTTCAATTAGATATTTTCAGATGAGTTTGACATCAAAATCAGTAGACTCTGAATAAAGCAGGTGCCCCTCCAGAACGGGGGCTGAGCTCCAGCCTTGGTGGAAAGACCTTCAAGGAACCAGGTTGAGATCTCCAGAAAGAGGTGCTCTGGGTCCAGTCTGACCTCAGACCTGAGATGCAGTGCCAGTTCCTACCTGGAACTCTGAATGGCCTCCTGACTGATCAGTCCACAATCACAGAAACCCACTGCTTAATATAGCATTGTCTTAATTATTATTAAATATAGTATAATTATAACAATATTGATTATGACCTTGGGCTGGAGCGATAGCACAGTGGGTAGGGCATTCACCTTGCATGAGGCCGACCCAGGTTCGATTCCTCCGCCCCTCTCGGAGAGCCCAGCAAGCTACCGAGAGTATCCCGCCCACCCGGCAGAGCCTGGTAAGCTACCCGTGGTGTATTCAATATGTCCAAAACAGTAATAACCAGTCTCACAATGAGACGTTACTGGTGCCTGCTCGAGCAAATTGATGAGCAATGGGATGACAGTGACAGTGACAGTTACAGTGACTATGATCATACCAAATATTCATTACTATTGTCTTATTGGTTCTTTTTGTTTGTTTGTTTGTTTTTTGGGTCACACCCAGTGATGCTCAGGGATTAATTCTACCTCTGCACTCAGAATTACTCCTGGGACACACGAATGAGTCTTGGACCCAAGCAACTTGCTGTAGAGATGACTCTGGACTTTGCAATAGGCCATTTTCACTGGGCTATTCCAGATGGAGGCAGGTGTCGTCCCTCTGCCTGCCCCTTAGGAACCCCGGTGGCCGCCATCTTCTAGAACTCAGCAAAAAGCTCCAGTTACGGAGTGACAGTGGTGGAAAACACCTGGCCTCACGGGACAGGGGAGGAGTCATCCCTTCTCCTCCACGCCCCCCGCCCCGCCCTGATGGGACTCTGAGATGATGTCCACATCCGGCCACCGTCTACTTAAGCTTCCATGCAGCCATGACCCAGAGACACACAAATGAATCTCAGACCCGAGCAACTAGTTGCAGCGATCTCTCCAGATCCTAATTATTAAAACTTTAGAATTTCTAGAGCGCATGGCCACACTTGCGGCCATGTGACTTTATATTGTATCCATAACTGTCACTGTCACTGTCATCCCGTTGCTTATCGATTTGCTCGAGTGGGCACCAGTAATGTCTCCATTGTGAGACTTTCTTGTTACTGTTTTTGTCATATTGAATACACCACGGGTAGCTTGCCAGGCTCTGCCGTGTGGGCGAGATACTCTCAGAAGCTTGCTGGGCTCTCTGAGAGAGGCGGAGGAGCTGAGCCCAGGTCGGCTGCATGCATGGCAAATGCCTTATGTGCTGTGCTTTCACTTCAGCCCATATCCATAACAAGCAATACAAAACACATTGTCCAGCATTGCCTTTTCAGCAGGTATGAGTGGTGGTGGGTCCGGTCTTGAAATATTGAAGGTGACCAACGTAGAGAAAGAGACCAACGTAGAGAATTTACACAATAAATTCTCTGCCACACAGGCAGGGGTAGGTGTGGAATGGGGTGGGGGGGGATACTGGGGTTTTTGGTGTGGAAAATGTGCACTGGTGAAGGATGGGTGTTTGATGATTGTATGATTGTGTGATGAATGTATGAGCTCAAAAAGCTCAAACATTAAAGCTTTGTTACTGTCCTCACGGTGAACCAATAAAAGGGGGGAGAGGGAGAAAGAAAAAAAAAAGAAATAAAAAGGAAAAAAAGGAATTATTCCTGGCAGTTCTTGGGGGCCCATATAGGATGCTGGGGACTGAACCCAGGTTGGCCGTATGCAAGGCAAACGCCATACCCACTGTACTCCAGCCCCCTTATTGGTTCTTATCTGTATATTATTTCTTCTCTGGGGGACCATGATTCAAACAGGGGTGAATATCACCCCCAACCTCAGGTTGATGAAGATAGTCAAGTGAGAAAGGGGTTGCTGCTCTGTGTGTGTGTGTGTGTGTGTGTGTGTGTGTGTGTGTGTGTGTTGAGGGGGAAGAGAGGGACGGTGCTGTTCTCTGATCACTGCAGACCAGCCAGAGAATTTGCTTGATGGGGGTGGGCCAACATCTGAGTAGTAAGAGTAAGAAGCAAAAGTTTCTTGTGTTCCCACCAAACTAGGTGATTTCCTCTCATTCCTGGACTAAACCCTGACATTAAGGTACTTTATGTGCACAGGGGATTCAACAGAGCGAGTGAAGTAGGAGCATTTTGTCTAGAGTGCTCAGTCTAGGGAGAAGCAATAAACGGACAAGTAGAGATATGCAACATGATGAGAGATGAAGGAAAGCAGACAGAGTTTGACAGTTGACTTATCTTCTGTTGTTCTGTGGTTCATCTCCTTGGTGCTCAAACACCCCTTTTATTTATATTAAAATTAGATTTTATTTATTTTTTAACCATTATTGTTGAGGGCCTTACTAACACTGTTAATTATATTTTTCTTCCACACATCAGTCCAACATCAGCTTGTTGGATGTTGTTATAGCACAGCGACAGCACAGTGGGCATTTGCCTTGCACTCGGCCAACCCAGGTTCGATTCCTCCATCCCTCTCAGAGAGCCCAGCAAGCTACTGAGAATATCCAGCCTGCATGGCAGAGCCTGGCAAGCTACCCGTGGCATATTCGATATGCCAAACACAGTAACAACAAATCTCACAATGGAGATGTTACTGGTGCCCGCTCGAGCAAATCAATGAGCAACGGGATGACAGTGCTACAGTGATACAGTGATACATCAGTCCAACATCAGCCCTATCCCCAAAGCTCCCTTCTCCCAACCAATGTCCCAGGGGCCCCTTGCAGTCACAATAACCCATGTGTAAGCTCAGTTCTGTAGACAAAATCTCCAAAAATCACCAGTTCTTATGACTTTGGCCATTCGTTGTTCCCGTATGTTTCTATTCTAATCTCACATATGAGAAAGCTCTTCATACACCCTCTTTTATGAGCTTTTCTCCATTCTTTTTTGGTGCTGTATCTGTTAAATTTGGGGGCGTTTTTTTGGGGGGGAGTTTTTGGCTTTTATATCATTAATTTACTGATGTTGCTTTTACAGTATTTGAAGTGCAGGAACTTGGACACAGGGAGTTACACCCAATAGGGTGAACTGGGTATTTTCTTTTTTTTTTTTCTCACTGCACACCTATCCTATTCCTACTGTATTTTCCCTCTGGCCAGACTGATTCTCCTTGTGGGGGCATGTCAATAAGAAACCCTCCAACCCCAGGACAGGGCTGTGTTCTGATCACCACCAAATTCTTCTATACACCACATGGAGTTTGGACTCCCAACGCCAGCCATACTCACTCATTTGGAGATTTGTTTCATAAGAGGCTTACACAGCAGTGCTCCAAGGCCACATGCTAGGGACTGAGCCCAAGGGCTTGGCATACCCGAGGCATGTGCTCTTCCACCTGAGCCACTCCTGATCCTCGCCAGAGGTTTTGAACAGGTTCATTCAGGTTTCCAGATACTGAATTTACCCACTTAGGTGTTCGCCCACGGTTGGTGGTGCTAGAAAGGCCATCTGCTCTGCTTGGAATTCTGTGAACAAATTCATTAACAATTCTGCATTCAAAGTGTGAGCAGGGAGAGACAAGGGAAAGAGTCAGACAAATAGATCTGAAAGCAGCAGGTGGAGGGGTCTCAGAGTTCTGAGGAAAAAGGAAAGCAGGGGCCTTGCTGGTGGGCAAGGAGCACTCAAGCTTTGGTTGGGACCACCTGAGGTCTATGTACAAGCAAAATCAAATCCAGTCCAGGAGTCTGAGCACAGCGGCCATGCTTCCAGATGAGCTGCAGTCAGCCTCGCCTGGGCTCTGAGGAGTGGGGAGGGGTGGAGGGTGGGGAGCAGACTGCGTGTGATTTGCAGACAGATGCCCTGGCTCACATTCTGCACTTCCCTAACAGAGCAGCCTCGATTTGAGCTTCTTTCCTCAATCGAACATGGTAAGTTTATGGACGGTGGGTATTATGTTGGCGATGTTGTGTTTTCCTGTGACATGGTCTGTCAGGGTTAGCTATTAGTGGAGATGGAGGAGAATCATAGGAACACCATGTTTATTATACATACAGGCCCTAGAGGTGGGACATGGGATGCAGGATGCTGACACCAGTGTATTTAGGAGGCAGGAGACAGAGCAAAGGAGAAAAGTTGGGTTGGTGGACTCTGGGAATTCTCAGGGGAAAACTAGGATAGCCTAAAACGGGCTTGGT